>NC_133648.1:78939845-79242464 GCF_009905375.1 Apium graveolens | reverse complement strand
AATTCTTTGAAGAGGCCAAGTCATTTCCTCACTTCCTTTATACTTGAACACTAGCCTTTCTGGGAGCTGTTTGTATGCACTTATTCTCCTTACTTCCTCCAGCTCATCCAGATAGAGTTCAATATCTGTAAACTCTTTTATGTCACAAATATGAACATAATCATCCTTTGAGGCTTGTGGGTTAGGCTTAGGTTTATATTTCTGAGTGAATTTACTTGAGGTTGGGGGAGGTGTTGATTCGGATTTTCTTTTCAGTTTCTTTGGTGGTGGAGAGGTAGTTAGGAAGGTAGGCAAGTTGATGGTGTCCCAATCAATAGGTTCCTCTTTAGGGATGATTGGTTCACCATGGACATTTATACTAGGATCAACAACAAAAGGCTCAGGAATGGAAGGTAGTGGTTTAGATTTTGATTGGGCCTCCACAGTGTCATCTTCACTCTTCCTTTTTGCATTGGCCTTCTTTCTCTTCCCTTTCTGCCATTCTTTTCTTTCCTCCATACTCTCACCAAACACATTTCCCATATCCATATTTCTGCTTTCAATCTTGTCTTCTTCACTCTTGTCTTCAATCTTCTTCTTTTCTTCATCCTGACTTGACTTTAGCTGTTTTTCAAGCTTTGCTTGTGCTCTTTTTTCAGCCTTCAGCTTTTTAGCTTCTTCCTTTAACCTCATGCTTTCTTCCCTCTTGGCTTTTAAGAATTTGAGATGTCCTTGCATCACACAGATACTCTTTCCCTCTCTATAAATGATAGCCATATTCATTCTTTCCACTATATCATTGGTCTCTTTGTGCTTTATGATGCTACCACCCAAAACTTTGTCTTCATCAGGTTTTGGAAGAGGAAAATCTATTTCTTTTGATTGACTAAAGTTTAAAGGGTTCTTTGTAGAGTCTCTGTTGAATCTAGTGGATGGCTTGAGTACCATGGGTTTCAAATTCCTGAAGAAAGTTTCTCCAACCTTATTCCTCCTTACTGGCTTGTGTTCCATAATGATTGGCTCAACTTTTGTGCTATGTTTCACAGATAAGGATTTTGTAGTTGTAGAGTCAAACACCTGTTGCATCCTTTCATCAATTTGTCTCCTTTGCTCTTTCACCTTCATCTCAGCTGCTGCTAGCTGGATTAGATCAATTCCATCAAGCTTTCCTTTGATCTGAAGTGTTGGAGAAGTAGTGATGGCAGGAACTAGCACTTTGGATATTTGAATGTTTGTAGATGGCTCCCCTACCCCTTCCACTTTATTCTCCCCCTTTTTGTTATCATCAAGGAGAGGAGTCAAGCCTTGTGCTTTAGCCAGTTGTATTAGAAGACTTGTTTGAGACTGTTGATTTTGAAGAATGGTGACCACAGAGTTTTCAATGACTTGAACTCTATCCTCAAACTTGGCCAGCCTCTTTTCAGCATCTGATTCTCTTCTCAGTCTCAGTAACAAGTCCTGCATGGTTCCATAGGGCATGACTGAATCCAGCTTCTCAGAGTTGTAGGACTTCAAGTCAACTATATCCTTCTTGAGTTCATCCACACTCAGATTCTGTCTTAATTGCTATAGCTTCATGAGATGTAGAGAATCTAGGTGGGCTTGAAGAAGAGCCTTGGTACCAGCATTGTAGGTGTTCTGAATGGCTTTTTGGATATACATGATTTGTTTGACTAAGGATACATTGAATTGTCCTGGTGTTGATTCCTTTGTCAATGCCCATTCAGGTAAATCTGGAATAGAACTTGGGCCTTCATCTCCCCCTAAGTTCATGCTTCCATCAAATGAAACAGAGTCATCATCATTAGAATTTACTCCAAATTCTTCAGATGGCTCACCAGTTGTAGAAGGCATCAAGTTGACAACAGCTTTATCCCTTTGAAGCGATTCTGAAGTATGTACTAGATTTAAAGTCTTTTCTGCCTCCTTATTGCCCTGAGTAGCCAACAATTGATAGGCTGAAACAGGATGAGTAAAAGTGTCAGCATCCAAGGAAATGTTATCAATTACAGCTTTGTAATGTTGCTGAAATTGTCTTTCCTTTTCAGCATCATCAACAATCATTGACTCATTAGCAATGGCTGGATCCACCCTTATACCTTATGTACCTGCTTTTCTCTCAATTTCTCTCTTTTCTTGCATCAGGGGCTCCCCATGGCTCACACTCCTCACACCCTCACCTTCACCTACTAAGGTGGCACTCCTCTCACTTTCTTTTGCCATGCTGGAAGAAATAGCATGCATATTTAGACTCTCAAGCTCTCCTTTTGCCTGGGAGCAACCCAGCCTCTCACTCAAATTTTCACTCCCTTCCCTCAATCCTAGAAGTGATTGTACAGTAACCATGTCTTCTACACTTGGAATTGATTTAGTTATTTGTGTAGAGACTATCAACGGATAGGGAGTATCCGTTGAAGTAGGAACTGATGGTTTCAACGGATAACTGCTGTTAAGCTTATCCGTCGAAGAACAACCACTTGTCAACGGATGAGGAATATCCGTTGAAGAAGGAAAAGAAGTAGAAATTGAAAGTGACATAATTGTTGAATCTGTGTAGATCGATTTTAATTTAGGTGACACAGATTCATCAACTAAGTCTAAAAGAATTGGCTGATGATCCAACAAATCATCTAACAGATGATGATCACCAGTATTTGAGTGGGGCTCCTCCCTGAGTTGTAAAGAGGGAGAATCAGGAATTGATGTGAATATCATGTCCACATTCAGAGATGGTGATGGAGAATTTGGTGATTGATGTGTGTCAATTTTGAGAGAATGGGGCTGTGACTCCACATTTGTTGGAGTCACATCAAGCTAAATTTGAGAAAGCATAGATACAGGTGAGTGTATTTGTGCAGTGTGTGCACCCTGTGTAGAAACTGAGGTTTTGACCCTCTTTCTTCTTGTAAAGGCTTTTAAAGGAGAGTGTGTGGCTTCAGTGTCCCTCCCTCTTTTGTTCTGTGTCCCTGATTAAGGACTATTTTCAATAGCTACACCCTTTTGAGAGGATGCAACTAGGGATGAGTTTGAATCCTTTTCAACCACCACAGTCTTTTGAGAAACTGTGGCTTGGCTAGCTGGGGTATCACTTATCTCTCCTACCTTATCCTGGGGGGTTTCTTGATGTTCACCCCTCCCCTCACCACTCACACCCTGTTCACTCCCCTCAGGGTTTATGGTAGTTGTTACAACTGTAGTCTTTTGAGAAACAATAGAGGTGGCTTTCTTTGACTTTGGTTTTGAAACTTTAGGTTTGGTGGTCTTGGTAGGAATCTATTGGGACAAAGACACAGATTCCATGGCCACACTTGAAGGCAAAGAAATAATGGGGTTGGAAGTAGTAGGAGTTGAAGAAGTATTTACCTCACTTACCCGAGGTGCATTAATTAATGGTAAATATACCAATGGCACCTGATTGTTGAGGTTAATTCTCAAAAGGTCTGCAAGGACCCTTTTCTCTTGTGCCCAGCATTTGAGTTTATTACTCTCATTGGTTATGACCAAACCTTCAGCAACATGGTTAGCCAATAACATAAAGAATCTAGCATAGTAGATGTTATGAGGTCTATTAGCTTTGTCACCTAACCTGGTACCTAATTCTAGCATAACATAGTTGCTAAAATTAAAATACCTAACATAAACTAGCATATAGAGCATATTAACAAGAGATGAAGTTATTGCATCAAAGTTACTAATTTTCCCAGAGAAAACCTTGATAAAGGCATCACCAAGAAAACTCCATTCTTTCCTAAGGCCTTTTCTTCTAATACTCCCTAAATTAGTAGAATTAAAAGAATAGCCTATGGAATCTAACATGCTAGATACATCATTATCAGTGTGTGGTGTCATGGCATTGTTCTCAGGTAGTTTGAAACAGGACTGTATATCATCACAATTAATACAGTAATCTTTACCTTTGAGAGTGAAAGAGATGGTCATATCAGTGGGGTTGAACTCTGCAGTTGTCCAAATTTCCTCAATTACCTTACAGTAAATAGTTGAGGCTTCCAGCATTGCATAGCTTAGTTTGTAGTTTTTGATGAAGTCCATCATCTTGTGATAATCTGAGTGGGCTTCATTCTTTTTTCACCAAAGCTACAAAATTGTTTTTCTCATAGACAAATCCAGACTGGGATATTATCTTTACTACTGGTTCCATTGTAGTGGGTAGAGGTTGCAGAGAAAAGTTGAGAGTTTTGGGAGAGAAAGAGAGTAAAAGCTTTTGAAAAATTACAAGGAAGCGTAAAGTGAAAATAAGAATTTAAAGGGCTTTTATACTTTCTCAAATTAAAACATAAAGAGAATGATTAAACAATATTTTTAAGTAAATTACAGCCGTTTGAGAATAAAGCAACTGTATGAATTCTAAAAACTGCCTTTAATACAAATACATACAACTGTGTATATATATGTATCAACGGTTAAGTAAAAGAATCAACGGTTGTGACTTACTTAAAACAACTGATGTGACACTTCAACGGATGAGGTAAACATTTATCCGTTGAATATTAACACAATTTTATCCGTTGAAGGATAAATTTACCAGAAATGTATTTGTCTTTCAAAGGATAATGAACATCCGTTGATAGAACAATTTTGGCTTTCAACGGATAGGGAATATCCATTGATAGAATGATCTTTACTTAAAGCCAACTTTGTTCTTGCAACAAATTCATTTCAGGCTTCAAAACAAATTATAATAAGGACATGAATTTATGAATAATTAAGCATACCTAGCTCACTTACTAATCTTGTGAATGTTGATTCATCAAGTGGCTTGGTAAATATGTCTGCAATCTGCTTTTCACTTGGAACAAAATGAAGTTCCACTGTACCATTCATCACATGTTCCCTTATGAAGTGGTACTTGATGTCAATGTGCTTGGTTCTTGAGTGCTGTACTGGATTTTCAGTAATGGCAATGGCACTTATGTTGTCACAGAATATTGGAATTTTGTCAACATTTAGCCCATAGTCAAATAGTTTATTCCTCATCCACAGTATCTGTGCACAGCAACTACCAGCAACAATGTACTCAGCTTCAGCTGTTGATATAGAAACATAATTTTGCTTCTTGCTGAACCATGACACAAGCTTATTCCCTAGAAATTGACAGGTGCCAGTTGTACTTTTCCTATCTATTTTGCAACCTGCATAATCTGCATCTGAGTATCCAATTAGATCAAAACTAGACTCTCTAGGGTACCAAATTCCTAGATTTGGAGTCCCTTTGAGATATCTGAAAATTCTTTTAATAGCCACTAAGTGAGATTCTTTAGGGTCAGCTTGAAATCTAGCACAGAGACATGTAGAGAACATTATATCAGGTCTTCTAGCAGTTAAATATAGAAGTGAGCCAACCATGCCTCTATAACTTGTAACGTCCACAAACTTTTCAGCCTTGGTTAATTCAAGCTTGGTGGCAGTGGCCATGTGAGTTTATGCAGATGAACAATCCATTAAGTCAAACTTCTTTAAAAGATCATAAATATATTTAGTTTGACTAATGAAAACTCCACCACTAACTTGTTTAACTTGTAAACCAAGAAAATAAGTTAACTCTCCCATCATGCTCATTTCATATTTACTTTGCATTAACTTAGCAAACTTTTTGCAAAGCTTATCATCTATAGAACCAAATATAATATCATCTACATAGATTTTAACAAGTATTATAGAGCCATTAACATTTCTAAAGAAAAGAGTTTTGTCAGCAGTACCTCTAGTGAAGTAATTATCTAAGAGAAATTTTGACAAAGTCTCATACCAGGCTCTAAGTGCTTGCTTTAGTCCATAGAGTGATTTCAACAGATAATACACATAGTCTGGAAAGTTTGGATCTTCAAATTTCGGAGGTTGGCTTACACAAACCTCTTCCTCCAATTCTCCATTCAGAAAAGCAATCTTGACATCCATTTGATAGACTTTGAAATTAGCATGGGCTGCATAGTCTCGAAAGATTCTGATGGCTTCAAGTCTTGCAACTGGAGCAAATGTCTTATCAAAATCTATTCCCTCTTGTTGAGAATAGCCCTTGGCAACCAATCTAGCTTTATTCCTTATGACAATGCCATTTTCATCCATCTTGTTTCTGAATACCCATTTTGTGTCAATAGAGCTCTTGTTCTTTGGCTTGGGTACCAGTTTTCATACCTTGTTCCTCTCAAATTGGTTTAGCTCCTCTTGCATTGCTAAAATCCAATCTGGATCCAATAGAGCTTCTTCCACTCTCTTAGGTTCCTCATGTGATAGAAAACTACTATATAGACATTCATCTTGAGTAGCCCTTCTAGTCTGCACCTTAGATTTTGCATCACCAATGATCAATTCAAAAGGATGATTCTTGGTCCATTTCCTTTGAGGTGGTAGATTGGCTCTAGATGA
Organism: Apium graveolens; assembly: GCF_009905375.1. Lineage (NCBI taxonomy): Eukaryota > Viridiplantae > Streptophyta > Magnoliopsida > Apiales > Apiaceae > Apium > Apium graveolens. The sequence continues at coordinate 79,236,101 of NC_133648.1, read as the reverse complement.
GGTTGCCTCAGTATTGTCATGATGTGAGATAGAGTGTTGAATGGTTGAAACTCCCCCTGAGTTACTGATCCTTTGAAAGGAACTGGGAGTTCTATCAACTGATGAAGTAAGTTGATTATCCGTTGATAGACTATGATCAACAGATGCTTTATTATGTACTTCAACGGATGATGCACTTTGTCTTTCAACGGATGCTACATTACTTCTATCAACGGATGCTGATTTATGACTTTCAACTGATGCAGCATTTTGTGCATTATCCAAAGGCAGATTTTGAATCCTTTTCGAGGTGCCTTCTCCATCATTCTCATCTTCACTATCATCACAATATATCTCAATGTTGTCAAATTTGAGTCTTTCATGATGTCCCTCATCTGTTAGTCCATCAATCTTTTTATCATCAAACACAATATGCACAGATTCCATAACAATGTTGGTTCTTAGATTGTAGACCCTATATGATTTTCCAGCAGAATAACCAACAAATATCCCTTCATCAGCCTTTGCATCAAACTTCCCTTTGTGATCAGGTTGATTCCTTAGAATGTAGCATTTGCAACCAAAGACATGAAGAAAGTTTAAGGTTGGTTTTCTTCTCTTGAACAATTGATAGGGAGTCATGCCTTTTGCCTGATTGATTAGAGAAATATTCTGAGTGTAACATGCACAGTTAACAGCCTCAACCCAAAAGTATGTTGGGAGTTTTGACTCTTCAAGCATTGTTCTTGCAGCTTCAATTAGTGATCTGTTCTTCCTTTCCACCACATCGTTCTGTTGTGGAGTCCTTGGAGCTGAGAACTCATGCATGATCCCATTTTCTTCACAGAACAACCTCATGGTAGAATTCCTGAACTCAGTTCCATTGTCACTCCTGATATTCCTTACTTTGAAATCTGGATGATTGTTGACTTGCTTGATATGATTGATAATGATTTCACTAGCTTCATCCTTTGATCCAAGAAAGTGGGTCCATGAAAACTTTGAGAAATCATCTACAATCACTAGGCAATATCTTTTCCTTGAAATTGACAATACATTGACTGGTCCAAAAAGATCCATGTGTAGCAGTTGTAATGGTTCATCAATTGCTGATTCAAGCTTCTTACTGAATGATGCTCTCTTTTGCTTTCCTTTCTGACAAGCATCACACAATCCATCCCTTGAGAATTCCACTAGAGGCATTCCTCTAACTAAGTCCTTTTTGACTAGATCATTCATTATCTTGAAATTCAAATGGGACAGCTTCTTATGCCATAGCCAACTTTCATCTGGACTTGCTTTGCTGAAAAGACAAGTAATTGATTCTGCATCTGTAGAGTTGAAGTCAGCCAAGTACACATTCCCTTTTCTAACTCCAGTTAGAACCACTTTGTTGTCCTTCTTACTTGTGACAACACAGGCTTCAGAATTGAAGGAAACAATATTCCCTCTATCACATAGTTGACTGATGCTCAATAGATTGTGTTTGAGACCATCAACTAATGCAACTTCATCAATGATGACATTTTCTTTTGAAATCAAGCCATATCCTATAGTGAACCCTTTGCTATCATCTCCAAAGGTTATGCTAGGGCCAGCTCTCTCCTTGAACTCTGTGAGCAGGGTGAAATCTGCTGTCATGTGCCCTGAACAACCACTGTCCAAGTACCATAGATTCCTTCTTTTTCCCTGCACACAACAAAATCAAATCAAGTTGATTTTGGTACCCAAGTTTCCTTGGGTCCAGCCTTGTTAGTCTTTTTCCTAGACTTCATACCTCCTGCATCTTTTGACTTAGGTAACTTTGGGTCAACCTTGGTCTCAGATGTAGTTGGTTGAAGTGTAGGGTTAGTCACAGAATCATTTAGCACATTTGGTTGAATTTGATAAGGCATAGATTGTGCAAACACATTATTCCATATAGGCATGTTGTATGGCATTTGAGGCATACTGAATGCAGCAAAATAAGGATTATTAACATATGGCATGTTTGCAAAATGTGCATGAGGATTCTGTTGAGACATAACAAGCATAGCATGCAGAGGTGACATAGACATGTTAGGCATGGAAGGAGTTAAAGGCATGTGAGCATTCTTAACAGACTTGCAGTTGGTAGATAGATTATTAACACTTTTACAATGCACACAACTTTTTCTAGGAGCATATTATCAGGTGTGTAATTGTTGTGTTTGTTAATCTCTACCTTCCCATTTCTATTAGATTTCCTTTTAGTTTCCTTTTTATCCTCAACCATCTTAAGCCTATTTTTCAACTGATCTAAAGTCATGTGTCCTATATTCACCTTACTGGCATCTTTGGATGTGCTAGCTTCTTCTTTGACAAAGTTCTTGGAAGTTGAACCAAACTTCTTATTGAGATTTTTTAAATTGTTCTTTTTAGAATCACTTGCCTGTTTTAATTGATGAGCCTTCAACATATGCTCCTTTTCTTCCTTCAACGGATAACTTTTATCATCCGTTGATTCTACATCCGTTGACAATCCATCAATTAATTCTACTTCCTTTTTGTTTTTCTTCCAGGAATTCTCATAGAGTGATTTAATTCCCTGAACCTTGACAATCTGAGCACTAACATCCCTAGATATTTTCCAGGCCTTGATTATATCTTGTTCACGTTCTAATTGTTTAGAAATAATTTCTACTTTCTTGACAGATTCTTCTAGTTCACTCTCAACAGATAAGCATTTGATTTTAATCTTTTCAAGCTCAATTACCTTACTCTCTAACACAGTATTCCTATCACTTAAAAACAAATTATTCTCTTTAATTCTTGTGTTTTCTTTAGCTAGTGATTTAAGGGAAACACGCAAATGATATAATTCATTGGACATATCATTTATAGCTTCATTGCATTCAATTTTTGAAAGCTGAGAGAGGTCAGTAGTAATTACCTGGTTGCTTGATGAACTAGTTTCATTTTCATCAGAATTAGCCATCAGGGCTAGGTTGACATATTCCATATCATCATCTTCATTGGCTCCATCCGCTGCACAGTCATCCTGAGTCAGAAAAGCTCTTTCCTTTTGTTTGAGCAAATCGAAATATTTCTTTTTGTAATCTACTTGCTCAAATTTCTTTTTATCAGAGGTTGGCTTTCTACACTCATTTGCAAAGTGTCCACTTATGCCACAGTTATAACATTTGAACTTAGATTTGTCCACCATGTTCTTGTTTGACTTAGTGAATCTAGCATTTTTCTTGAATTTCATCTTTGCAAACCTCCTGGACAGAAAAGCCAGATGTTCATCAACATCATCAGAGTCATCTTGACTGGAACTATCATCAACCTCAGCTACTTGCTCCTTTCCCTTGCTTGATTCTGATTTGCTTGTGCCAATTTTGAGACTTGGCATTGTCTTTTCTTCATTCCTGGCTTCAGTCTTCTAATTGTCAGCTATAAGTGCAACTGATCCACCTTTTCTTTTTCCCTTTTCCAACAGCTCATCTTGCTCCATCTCAAGTTCATGGGTCTTCAAAATTCCATATAATCTTTCAAGTGTGAAGTCCTTATAATCTTGAGAATTCCTTAGTAAAATAGTCATAGGCTTCCATTCCTTTGGTAGAGATCTCAGAAATTTTAAGTTGGAATCCCTGACTTGGTACACTCTGCCATAATCTTCAATCCATTCAACAGTTTCTGAAATCTATTGAAGATATCATTCAGTGATTCTCCTTCTTCAAAATGAAAGTATTCATACTGTTGAATGAGAAGCTGCATTTTGTTTTCTCTAACTTGTTCCATACATTCAAAGATAAGTTGCACAGTATCCCAAATTTCTTTAGCAGTTTGGCTGTTAATGACATTATCAAACATATCTTGATCTAGGCCATTAAACAGAATGTTCATGGCTTTCTTGTCCTTGTGAACCTCTTCAATATCTTCATCAGTCCATTCCACTTTTAGCTTGGGAATAGACTGTCCAACAGCAACTGTGGCAGTTGCAGCTATGGCCACCTTGTGAGGGATGTGAGGACCATTTTCAATGCAGTTGATGTAGCTTTCATCTTGAGAGAGAAGATGTAGATGCATCTTCACTTTCCAGTGATGATAATTATCTCTTTCTAGGATTGGAATCTTTACACCAATATCCTTCTTACTCATGATGTTAGTAGAATAGATCTTTAAACTCTTTGTAAGTTAAGAGCTTGCTCTGATACCAATTGTTATTCCCAAGGAACTAACAATGAGATTTATAGAAGGGGGGTTGAATGTAAATCTCAAAACTTTTTCAAGTTTTGAACAGTTTCAAAGGCTAAGTGTTTTGATGAACAGTTGTGTGTGAATTGCTTTGAGCAGGTGCAGACAGATATATATTCAAGACACAAATGTAAAGAACACAAAGGCTTTAAAAACTTTTCTGGTGGATTTTTTGTTCCACCAGAGATGTGTATTTCAGAAAATCTGTGATTCAAAAGAATTGATCACAGCTTCGTCCTAGTACAAACTAGATGATTTTCTCTCTATGTTTTTCTAAACAGCTCTGGAAAATTCACACTCTAATTACTAGCTGCAACTTGGTTTATATATCACCAAGTTTACAAGTGAAGACAAAAGTACAAATACAATTAAAAAGGTTCTTCACATGTTTCTTCTTCATTTCTCTATCCAATGCAATCTAGGATAATCTGTGAATCTTTGAATACTTCCTTGTTTGCACCAGAATGGAAATGCTGCATTTTCTTGATTACTTTAAGAGGCTACCATATTCCAATTGTTTCTGTCAACCCATGTGCCTCTGTCAGCTTATGAATTGTCACTGTCAACTGCTATTGAACTGAGCATCCGTTGAAGCTTTCATCCGTTGATGGCTTTATCCGTTGATGCATTAGCAGTTGAAGCTTTATCCGTTGATGCACTCATCCGTTGATGGATGTTATCCGTTGAAGCTTTAGAGACATCCGTTGAAGCTTTGTTTCCCATCCGTTGAAGGCCTTTAATTTATCAGTTGATACTACTTCATTTATACAAAATTACAAGGCATGAAATATTTACAATTAGCCCTCCTATTTGCATATCCACTAGTAGTCAACATGACTTATAATTTCCCACAACATCTAAGAATTATAACTTAAATACAGAAACTGAAATGTGCTACAATACTAAACTTATTTCTAAGTAAAGCTACTCCATCAACGGATAGCCGGAATGGTCTTATCCGTTGAGGCTACAAACACTAGATTTCTACTTAAGTGTTTTGTTTAACTTATCATCAAACTAATACACATATTCCTAACACTAACATTCCTTAGTTCTTCGATCTTCTTTAGAACCAATGTTCTTGCAGTAACATTGAACCTAAAATTCTTTTTGAAAGATGAATAAACCTTAATCAGTACAGCTTGGCTTTCTTGAAGGATCCTGTGAAGTGGCCACCGAATCTCCTTTTCTCCCTTGTACTTGAACACTAACCTTTCAGGTAGGTTTCTGTATGCATCAATTCCTCTCACTTCTTCTAGTTCATCTAGATAGAGATTTAGATCAGAGAACTCCTTGATGTCACACAAGTACATGTAATCTCCCTTATTAGCTTTTGATTGAGTTTTGACTAGAGATTTGGATTTGAGAGGTGACAACTTCACTTTCTTGACTGCTCTTGACTTTGTTCTTTTTGGCTTGCTAAGGATTGGAAAATTGAAGTCAGGAATTGGTATGTTCTCCCATTTTATTGGCTCATCCTTAGGCACAATAGGTTCACCATGAATGTTCCTGTAAGGATCCACCACCTTGATATCTTTAAATACCACAGAGGGTTTTGATGCTTTAGTTGTAGTTGGAGTGGATTCCTTGGGAAACTGATTCTCCAATTCCTTATCAACAAAATCCAGTTTCCTTTTGGTTCTTTTAGCCAATTCATTGATTCTTGGAGCTTTCTTCTGTTGTTCAACTTGCTTCTTTGGATTTTGAGATTCAATGATTTCAGATGGCTGAGCAGGAATTTGTTGTGATGAATTTACAGCATGTAGCTTGGCCAAGATAACAATTTGCTCTTTCTTTTATTTAGCCTTTTTAGCATCTAGAGCAGCTTGCTTCTTTTCCTGCTTCAATCTGGCCTTTTCTTCTCTCTTTGCTTCAGCAAATTGAGGGTGTCCAGCCACTACACAAATTTCTTTCCCATTCCTGAAAACTTTAGCAATTCTCTTTTTCAAAGCTGAATCAGCTGGATCTTTGTAGAAAGCAATTGACCTTGACAGAAGCTTCTTTTCATCAGGCTTAGGTATCTCATACACAGTATCTAAAGGGTTCTTCAATGATGATTTTGGATAGTTCACCCTTGGTTTCAGAATTATTTTAGCCTTTGGAGATTTGATGCAGGATGACTGTCCCCTTTCCAGATAGTTCATGCTCATCTCATTCACAGAAATCTGATTGATTTGAGAGTGATGAATGGCTGACTTTTCTGGCTCCTTTACTAGTCCAAATTTCCTTTGTATATTGTAATAACCCCCAAAATTTTCAACTTTTTGTAACCCTTGTGAATAGTGTTTTAGCTGAATGAGAAAACTTTTCATGCCACACTATGTAGGGGTTCTATTATGGATATTCTGAGATTTTATTAGTACTCTATATGGTAAATGAGTGTATGTAAAGATCGCCAGAATCCAATTCCGAACACTTTGGTTTTTCCCGGAAATCCACTAGATACGGAAAGAATTGAGTATAAGGTAGCAGGATAAAAAGGATTTAAATTAAAGGATTATAATAGAGGATCATAAAAAGGAATATAATGTATTGAGAAAGGTTAAGGGAACCTGATAGGGATAAATAAATTATGGTTGTATAATGAAATACTGCATTAATTGTACAAGCTGTGGGCTGCTAGACCCAATAAAAAGATATATGATACTCAGACCAGAAAGGTTAAGCCTGATGGACCAGATCAGGCCTGATGGAATAAAAAAGGCCCAAAAGCCCTGATTATTTATTAATTTCGTAATTAATTAATAAGGGAAAAATCAGATATTGAGAAGAGTCCTGATAAGGATATAAATCCTTAGAGATTAGCCTCAAGGGGACCTAAAAGGATAAGGAATCAGTTTCCTACTATCTAGGACTCCAAAGTCCATTCTAATTATGAGACTTGCCCACCAAGTCTCCTATACCAAGTCCAATTCAAGGACTCCCAACATCTATATAAGGGGCCTCACCCCACAGATCAGAACTACGTTTTTTGGCTTGATTCTCTAATTCACAGAGATACGTAGGCATCTCGTAAAGGCAGATCGAGCCATGAAACACGAGAGCAGCCATTAAAGGCCTTGAGCTCCCGAATCTTAGTAATAAATACAGCAAATAATAAATTTTAGTTTTTTATCCATAACATTTGGCGCCGTCTGTGGGAAACACAACAACAACCATGGCGAGAACACGGAGAACAATTGGAGCTCTAGAGGAAGGAACACCATCAGAGACAACCCAGGTGATTTCATCAACCGTGGAGGTTCCTCCCCATTCAACTTATGCATCTACTCAGGAGGAAGCCCAGATAGGGGCAACTCAACCCCAGCTACAAGGGACAACTCCCCCGATTCAAGGTACGAATCCTCAAGTTCAACAAATACATATACCTGTGAATTCTCGACCCGTCGGGTATGAATATTCAACTATTGTTACTACTAACCCCCCTTATGGGATGCCCCTTCACCCTGAGGTTGGAGGAAGCGGATATGCTGGGCGAAGCGAAGCACGAGGGCAGTCGCCCCCCTATATACGAGGTTTGGGTCCTATCCCTGAGGATCAGGAATTTTCTGGTCCTTACAGTGAAAGAGACTCCGAATCTTCGGATGATGAAGTGGCCCCGAGAAGGAGGCGTCCTGGAAAAGAGCCAATGGCCGATGGAAGGCTACGCCCCCAAAGCACCCCAGGGGCGAATCCCCAAGAAGTGCAGGAAAGGATCAGGGCTCATGAGGCTGAAATCCAAAGGCTAAGGCGTGATTTGGAGGCTCACCAGGCCACCAGGCCCCAGATACCTCTTAGGGGGAGAAATCCTCCTCCTGTCATAGACCTGGATGGTCCGGTAAGAAGAAGGGCTGCTGTCCCAAGAACTGATCCAAACAATCTCCTTCCCCTTGGAGATCCTGATGATCCAACTCCACCCTTCACAGAAGAGATAATGAATACCCATATCTCAAGGAAATTCAAGATGCCCACTATCAAAGCCTATGATGGCACGGGAGACCCCGCTAATCATGTTAGGACATTCTCTAATGCACTGCTGCTGCAACCCGTGAATGATGCTATAAAGTGTCGGGCCTTCCCTCAAACCCTGTCGGGTATGGCTCAAAGATGGTACAGTCGCCTACCCCCAAATTCTATTGGATCGTTCAGAGAATTAAGTCAGGCTTTTATTAAGCAATTCATCAGTGGAAGAGTCCATGAGAAAAGTTCAGCATCTCTTATGAGTCTTGTGCAGGGAGCTAAGGAATCCTTGAGGGATTACCTGAATCGTTTTACAAAGGAGGCTTTAAAAGTCTTAGACCTTGATGATAAGGTAGCCATGATAGCACTGCAACAAGGAACTAGGGATGAGTTTTTCAAGATGTCCTTGGCCAAACGTCCCCCTGAAAACTTGTTGCAACTCCAAGAGAGGGCAGGGAAGTATATCAAGGTTGAAGAAAGCATGAGGAAGACCGTAGTAAGTAATGAGCCCACTGGAGGCAAGAAACGAAAAACTGATTTGGAGTATATCGGTAAGGACAAATATCCTAGAACCGAACAAAACCCTGATTCAACCCCCAAGAAGGGAGGACCTGGGCAAAAGTTCACTGAATACGCTAAGCTGAGTGTTCCTAGAAGTCAGATTTTGATGGAGATTGAGAAAGATAGAGATATTCGCTGGCCTAAGCCCTTGAAGGCTGATCCCGCCAAGCTAGATAAGAGCAAGTATTGCAGGTTTCACAAGGATGTTGGCCATGACACCGATGAGTGTAGGCAATTGAAAGATGAAATTGAGTTTTTGATTCGAAAAGGAAGGTTGAACAAGTATACTGGAGATGGAGGGGACAGAAATAATAATGGAAGGAAGAACTTTGAAGATCGTAGGAGGGACCAAGATGATCAGGGGCGGAATCCCCAACCTAGAGGGCCGGTTATAAATGCAATTTTTGGAGGACCACGACGCCCTCGAGGACCTGTGATAAACACGATCTTTGGAGGTCCAACTGTTGCTGGATTGTTCAAAAATTCTAGAAAGGCATACACCAGGGAGGTTATGCATATTGTTGGCGAAGCCCCGAAGAGGGCCAGGACAGAAGTAACATTGGCTTTTGATGATTCCGACCTAGAGGGCGTGAAGTTTCCCCATAATGACCCGCTCGTCATAACACCGATAATAGGAAATAGCCCGGTTAAGAGGGTCCTTGTGGATAATGGTGCTTCTGTGGATATCTTGCTCCAGGACACCTTTCTAAGGATGGGGTATAACGACTCCCAGTTGACACCAACCGACATGCCGATATATGGATTTGCTGGAGTAGAATGTCCTGTGGAAGGGATAATCAAATTGCCAACCACCATAGGTACGGAGCCAAGGCAAGCAACGCAGATGCTGGATTTCGTGGTGGTAAAGGCTAGTTCAACTTATAATGCTATCATGGGGAGAACAGGGATACATGCCTTCAAGGTAGTCCCCTCTTCCTACCATTCAGTCATGAAGTTTCCCACCCGAAACGGGATTGGAGAAGAGAGAGGAGATCAAAAAATGGCTAGAAGCTGTTATGTGGCCTCTTTGAGGGCAGATGGAGTCGGGGGGCAGGTTCTTCCTATTGAAGATATGGATGTTCGAGAAAATGATGAGAATAGAGGAAGGCCAGCAGAAGAATTGGTTTTGGTTCCTTTAGACCCCAAGAATCCTGAGAGGATGACTTTCATTGGAGCCACATTAGAGGAGCCCCTTAGAGGGAAGTTAGTGAAATTTTTGCAAGAAAATAGTGATGTGTTTGCATGGTCAGCAGCTGATATGCCAGGCATAGACCCGGAGTTAATTACTCACAAGCTAAACGTGGATCCAAGCCAGAAGACAGTGAAATAAAAGAAAAGAAATTTTGCCCCGGAAAGACAAGAGGCTATAAAACAGGAAGTAGAAAAGCTCTTAGAGGCTGGTTTCATTGAGGAGATTCAATTTCCGGAGTGGTTAGCAAACCCTGTAATGGTGAAGAAGGCTAATGGAAAGTGGAGGATGTGTATAGACTTCACTGATCTGAATGATGCATGCCCCAAAGACTGTTTTCCGCTGCCTAGAATTGATACTTTGATTGATGCCACTGCTGGACATGAGATGCTGAGTTTCATGGATGGATTTAGCGGATACAACCAGATCAAAATGCATAAGGATGACATTCCAAAGGTATCATTTATCACTGACTTTGGTGTTTATTGTTATCTTGTTATGGCGTTTGGTCTCAAGAATGCAGGAGCCACCTATCAAAGGTTGGTGAATAGAATTTTTAAGGATCTTATTGGTAAGACTATGGAAGTTTATGTTGATGACATGTTAGTCAAGAGTCTAGTAAAGACTGATCATATAGCCCATTTAAGGGAAGCTTTTGAGGTCCTGAGGCACCACAGGATGATGTTAAATCCTACGAAGTGTGCTTTCGGAGTAGGATCTGGAAAATTCTTGGGATTGATGGTCTCAAAAAGAGGAATTGAGACTAACCCCGATAAAATAAAGGCGATCCTGGACATGGAACCACCAAAAACTATCAAGGATGTTCAGAAGCTCACAGGAAGGGTTGCTGCGCTAGGATGATTCATCTCCAAGTCAGGAGACAAGTGCTTGTCATTCTTCAAGTCACTAAAGAACATTAAAGACTTTGTATGGAGTGAGGAAAATCAGAAGGCATTTGAAGAATTAAAGAAATATATGGGCCAGGCCCCGTTGTTGGCCAAGCTAGTTCTCAGTGAAGTTTTATTCTTGTACTTGGCTGTTTCAGAGAGCGCCTTGAGCGCGGTGTTGGTTAAGGAGGAACTGAAAGTCCAGAAACCCGTATACTATGTCAGCAAAATCTTGCATGGTGCTGAGTTGAATTATTCAACTATTGAAAAATTCGCTTTAGCCTTGGTAATGGCTTCAAGAAAGCTGCGTCCTTATTTTCAAGCTCACCAGATTGAAGTGCTAACAAATCAGCCACTGAAAAACATCATTCACAGTCCCAAGGCAAGTGGGAGACTGATTAAGTGGGCAATAGAGTTGGGAGAGTTCGATCTCAAGTATAAGCCGCGCACGGCTATAAAAGCCCAGGCACTAGCTGACTTCGTGGTGGAATGTACCATACCCAACCAAGAAGTCGGGGGGCAGGAAGATACCATACCTCAAGACAAGGGAGTCGACAATGGGGACAGGGAGAAGGATGATAAGGAGAAAGAATATTGGGTTCTCTATTTTGATGGAGTATCAAAAACAAATTCCAGTGGAGCAGGGTTGGTTTTGCAAAGCCCTGATGGGTTCTTAATTGAGTATGCTATGAAGCTAGATTTTCCAACCACAAACAATGAGGCAGAGTATGAAGCCCTGATAGCTGGCCTTGGTCTAGCTGGGACACTTAGAGTCAAAAACTTAAAGGTCCATGGAGACTCGAAGCTGATCATATCCCAGGTAAAGGGAGAATTTGAGGCAAGGGATGATACGATGGCTAAGTATGTCCGCCTAGTAAGGGCTGTGATGACCCAATTTAATGAATGCCATGTTGAACACATTCCAAGGGAAGAAAATGTTAAGGCAGATGCGCTATCAAAGTTCGCTTCGTCTGAGATTGAAGAAAGTTCAGGAAGTGTGTACTTCCGTGTTTTGAAGACACGAAGCATAGATGTTAAGCTAGTGGCTCCCATAGGCTTGGGGACGTCATGGATTGATCCCATCAAGGCTCACATTCAAACCGGTTGGTTGCCAAGTGATGCAACTGAAGCACGGAAGTTAACTGTTCGGGCACTAAGGTACTCTTTGATAGATGGGATTCTTTACAAAAGATCTTTCGTGGTTCCCTACTTGAGGTGTCTCAGGCCCGATGAGGCACGCTTGGCTCTTGAAGAAGTGCATGAAGGTATTTGTGGACAACACTTGGGGAGCAGGGCCTTGGCTCATAAGATAACTCGTTTAGGCTTCTATTGGCCAGAAATGATGGCTGATGCCAAAGAATATGTGAAGAAGTGTGATCGCTGTCAGAAGCATGCACCAGTTGTTAGACAACCCCCCGAGATGCTGACCTCTATCAACTCGCCTATTCCCTTTGCCATGTGGGGGATGGATATTCTAGGGCCTTTTCCTATGGCCACGGCACAAAGGAAATTTCTGATTGTAGCCATTGATTATTTCACCAAGTGGATCGAAGCCAAACCCTTGGCCAAAATCACAACTAAGCAGGTTGCACAATTCCTGTGGGAAAACATTATGTGCCGATATGGAATTCCCCGTATCCTCGTCACTGACAATGGAAAATAATTCAACAATGAGAAATTCAAGAAGTATTTTGAAGAAAATGAAATTGAGTTACGATTCACCTCTGTGGCTCACCCGCAAGCCAATGGGCAAGCAGAGGTAGCAAATCGGATAATCCTGGATGGACTAAAGAAGAGGATCGAGAAGTCAAGAAATAATTGGGTGGATGAGATACTTCCAATATTATGGGCCTACAGGACTACCTGTAGAGTCACGACAGGAGCAACTCCCTTCATGTTGGCATATGGGGCAGAAGCAGTAGTTCCAGTAGAGATATCACATTCCTCTCCAAGGATTCAGGCTTTCAATGCAGAAGAAAATGAGGAAGGGCAGAGGTTAGCCCTGGATTTAATCGATGAAGTGCGAGATAAAGCACATGCAAAGATAGTAGAATATCAGAAAAAGGCTTCATTCTACTACAACCTAAGGGTTAAAGAGAGGTTTTTCAAACAAGGTGACCTAATCTTGAGAAAAATAGAGGCTTCTGGTGTCGGACAGAAAGGAAAGCTTGCCCCGAATTGGGCAGGGCCGTACAGAGTCAAGAGCGTTCAGGGTAGAGGAACCTACAAGCTGGAAACTATGGAAGGTTTTGAAGTCCCGAGGACCTAGCACACACAAAACCTGAAGGTTTACTACGTGTAAGATAGGCGAAGTACGATTCTCACTTGTCATTGTGACAAGTAGGTTTAAAAGCACCTTGAAGCTTTGCTTGCGTAGGATTTTATATTCCAGTAGAATTTACATTGTCTAGTTATTGTTGATTAGGGTCGGACCCATGCTGTGTAAGGTTTTTGAAAACCAGACTTCATCTTAAAGAGTTTGAAATTATTTCTATCTAAGGATGTTTAAAGTTCAAATGCGTATTAAGATTGTAAAGTTAAAACAGAAAGAGGCAAGAAAAGCAACATATGAAATATAACCCCGAAGGGTAACAAGTTTAGATATGAATAAAGTTCAAAAAGAAGATATACAAAAAGTTAGGCCTTGGAAGGCTGAGATTCCTCAGAACCACTATCTGAAGTCTCCTCGGAAGTCTCAGTCGTTCCTTCGGACGTCTCGGTTGTCCCCTCCGAAGTCCCTGTAGAAGTTCCCTCTGCAGGAGATGCTGGCTGTTGAGGCGCTGCTTTTGGAGGCTCTTCCACCCTGGCCTTCTTAGCGACAGGCTCAAACTCCTCTTCGGAAGAATCTTCCTCCTCTCCATCCTTGATCATAACAGCAAGCTTCTCAGTAACACTTCCAAGCTCTGGAACCCGCACAGGGCAAGGAAAGGGGGACTGCTCAAGGACCTCTGGAAACTCATCCTGGATGGCTTCCACAGCAGCATCCCAGCCCTCTTTATAGCTAACCGGGTGAAGAAGGGCATCATGCTCCACCATCAAGTCCTTGAATTCTTGGGTATCCATCCAGCCATCAAAGGCTTTGTCCTTCTGCGCCTTCAGAATGACATTTTCGGCCCGGGCCGTCTCCAGGTCAGAAGTGGAAGAGGCCAGTTGAGCTTCAAGGGCCTCTATTTTTTGGTTGGCCTCCTCCAACTTCTTGTTGGCATCTTCCAGGCCAACCTTCCAAGCCTTAGCTTGGTGAATGGTCCCTTGGAAATGGGCGTTAGCCTGAAAGAGAAACAGCGAAAGTTTAGAATAGAAACATGGGAAGATAAATACGAAGGGCATAAGTAAAGGACGTACCGTCGCCAGAGCCTGGGCTCCAAATAGCTCATTCCCCTCTAAGTCCTGTTGAAGGACAAAATCTTGATAATCCACCGGGGAGATGGAATGCTTAGACCATTCCTTGGACAGCGCCGTGCTGCCCACAATTGAGTCCTTGCCCCGGATCCCCCAAGCAGGTTGAAAATAGGCCCTTGGCCTCTACTTGGTGCGCAGAACTTGGCTGGGGCCTTCCTCATCTGGCCCCGTTGCCTGAAGAAGGAACTCGGGGAAGCGGTCACCCAGTCGAGGGTCTTTAAAGATCTTCCCGGCCCTCTTCATCCTGGTTGTCTCCAGGTCCTTCGGCTTGGTAGCCTCCTCAATCTTCTCAGCCACTGCAACAAACAAAGTCAGTTGAAAACCAATAAAATAAAAGTGCAGGAAATAAAGGAGGTAAGAAAGGGAACTTACTTTTCTTATTAACGGGCGAAAGGCCGCGTTCTACCAGGACGGTCTCCCGGATAAGGTCCCAAGAATGGGAAGTACCGTTGTCTTGCGTAAGGAAGTTGAAACCTCTAGCTTCCTCCTCAGACAAAGTTATGTCATTTGGGCTCCCGTCCACGGCCAGCCCAAAGGATGATCGAAACAGGGAGCCCCAATCTCCACCTTCCCAAATAACAAATAAAAAATCTTTCTTCCACCCCAAGTTGTTGTCAGGGATGGACTTCCCATTCACGATATGGGGGATAGTGGGGCGCTAGTTGATAGAAACCCAACCCGGACTTTTATCAGGGCTGTTTTTGAACTGAAAAATCTTACTGAAGACAGCAACAGATGTGGGGACGTTGTGCTTGGCGCATTGCGACAGATAGCACAGAATCAACCTCCAGGAATTAGGGGGAAGTTGGCAAGGGCTGATGCCCACTTCAGCCAGTAGCAAAGGAATGAATGGATGAAAAGGGAGTCTAATACCTGCCCTTAGAGTATCCCTATAGACGCATAGCGCGTCCTTCTTCCACTGACAGGCCCTGTCGGCCGGACCCGCAAGAACCAGCTTAAAAGGCTCCTTGATTTTGAAGCAGCTGCTCAACTTTTCCAGCTCCTTGGGATCCCGTAAAGCACTAATATGATCGTGTGCGTCCAGATGCGCATCAGACGGATACTCGTCCCCTCGAGTGTTGATCATGTCGATTAAGGAAGTATACCTCGATCGAATAGGAAAATCATTGGACTTTCAAGCCACGTTCATCTTGGCCAAGCGAGTCATTCTTTTGTCAGCCATTTGAAAAAAGTAAGGGGCACGTAAATAGGCTATCTTAAAATGGCACACAATGGAAAAATAGACACGAAAAGCAAAGGGAGGAATCTTACCTGAAGAAGCGGTCCTGAAAAAGGCTTTGAGCTCCGACTTGCTGTTATTCCTCTGAGAATCTTAGCAGGAAGATAAAGAAGAAAACTAAGAAATGAGAAAGTGAGGAGTAATAGCTTTTCCTCATTCCTTTATATAAGAGGAAAAGGAAGTTGAAGGGACGAAAAGCCCATTGAGAACAAAAGCCCATAGGAAAAAGCCCAGAAAAAAAAATATTCCATAATATTCCTAAGAATTCTAGAGCATTCTAAACAGGGTGCATTAAGCCCAGATCAATAAAAGAGGCCCAATAAGATTTGAAAAGGCTCAATAAGATTTGAAAAGGCCCAATAAAAGAGGCCCAATAAGATTTGGAAAAGCCCAATAATAGAGGCTCAGTAAAATTTAATAAGGCCCAACAAAAAAGGCCAGGCCCAAATCCAATTAGGATTTGGAAAATACAATACCCTAAATTAAAGCTAAATAAAGAAGGCTAGTGGAAGACCAGGAACCAGGTCAAAATCCAGGTCGTGAATCCTGCCCGAAATCTTTCGAGCAGACACCCGAAAATAACGGGTAAAAAAGACCAGAATCCAGGTCGAATTCCAGGTCATGAATCCTGCCCGAAATCTTTCGAGCAGACACCCGAAAATAGCTGGAATAACGGGACTGAATTGAGGTCGAAGCTTCGACCAGGAATGAGGTCGAATAAACCAAGCATCTTTCAAAAAATGGGGATTAAAAACCCAGGTCGAAGTTCGACTAGGATCCTGGTCGAATTCCAGGTCGTGGATCCTAGTCGAAATCCTTCGACCAGGAAGCAAGAAAACCAAAGAATTTTCGAACAGGATTCAGGTCAAAATATCGACTAGAATCCTAGTCGAAATCCTAGTCGATAGGCTCATGACAAGAAGCTAAAAAAAGATGGAATTTTCGACCTAAATCCAGGTCGAATTTTCGACTAGGATCCTGGTCGAATTCCAGGTCCTAGATCCAGGTCGAAATTTCGACTAGGATCCTGGTCGAATTCCAGGTCGTGGATCCTAGTCGAATTCCTTCGACCAGGATGGCAAGGCTGACCCCTATTTTCGACTAGGATTCAGGTCAAAATTTCGACTAGGATCCTGGTCGAAAAAGGGCTGGAAATCTGAAAAATCCAGAAAATTAGGGAAAATCCCAGAAAATTAGGGAAAAATCCCAGAAAATTAGGGAAAATCCCAGAAAATTAGGGAAAAATCCCGGAAATTAGGGAAAATCCCAGAAATTAGGGAAAATCCCAGAAAATTAGGGAAAAATCCCAGAAAATTAGGGAAAATCCCAGAAAATTAGGGAAAAATCAGAAAATAAGGGAAAAATCCCGGAAATAAGGGAAAAATTCCTGGAAATTAAGATAATTCCTGAATAAAAGGAAAAATTCATTGTAAATGTGTAGGTCGCTCCACACTTTACGGAGAAACGAAACCCTGTAA
This sequence comes from Apium graveolens, assembly GCF_009905375.1. Taxonomy (NCBI): domain Eukaryota; kingdom Viridiplantae; phylum Streptophyta; class Magnoliopsida; order Apiales; family Apiaceae; genus Apium; species Apium graveolens. Next base: position 79,219,211 of record NC_133648.1, on the reverse strand, counting down.
GGGAACAAATAGACTTAACTTCTGCGAAACCTAATCAATGTTTCCCAAAAGTTGGGGGGCAAATGATAGGGATAAATAAATTATGGTTGTATAATTAAATACTGCATTAATTGTACAAGCTGTGGGCTGCTAGGCCCAATAAAAAGATATATGATACTCAGACCAGAAAGGTTAAGCCTGATGGACCAGATCAGGCCTGATGGAATAAAAAAGGCCCAAAAGCCCTGATTATTAATTAATTTCGTAATTCATTAATAAGGGAAAAATTAGATGTTGAGAAGAGTCCCGATAAGGATATAAATCCTTAGAGATTAGCCTCAAGGGGACCTAAAAGGATAAGGAATCAGTTTCCTACTATCTAGGACTCCAAAGTCCATTCTAATTATGAGACTTGCCCACCAAGTCTCCTATACCAAGTCCAATTCAAGGACTCCCAACATCTATATAAGGGGCCTCACCCCACAGATCAGAACTACGTTTTTTTGGCTTGATTCTCTAATTCACAGAGATACGTAAGCATCTCGTAAAGGCAGATCGAGCCACGAAACACGAGAGCAGCCATTAAAGGCCTTGAGCTCCCGAATCTGAGTAATAAATACAGCAAATAATAAACCTTAGTTTTTTATCCATAACAGAACCTAAGTAATAAGATCCCGGGTATGATCCTTCAAATGATAAACGAAAACGAAAGTTAAGAGAACCGTATAGCAGATCAGCGGTCATTAGGCAAACAATTAGGAAGTTAATCAAAGGGGATTAGAGAGAGAGTGATGTCACCCAACCAATGAGAGGAGGACAAAGAGGGAAGGATGACATCACAACATGACATAGGCATGACATGGGAAGGAAGGAGATGTGGTGGCTTTTTAACCACACAAAATCAAGGGCAACTAGGTAATTTACTAAAACAAAAACAAAATCAAACCAACCAAGCCAAACAAATCATTTTCATCAAAACACAAAAATCATTCTCTCATCCAAGCAAGCTTGCTCTCGGCTTTTACTATTGCAAAAGGGCAAGAAATTCAAAACTCAAGATCCAAGCTTCCTAAATTGGTGAGTTAATTCCCTAATCATCCTTATGCTTAGTTAGGGCTATATCATGAGTTTAAGCCATCAATTCCTTCTCAATCTTCTTCATTTAATCAATGAAGAAGACAATGAATAGTGTTTTCAAGTTTTTAACTTGAAATTTTTCTTGATTTCCTTGAAGATCCAAGCATTCCTAAGACTTCTCAAGGCTTCTTAAGGCTTCCTAGCTCCTCCCACCACTTCGAGGAAGGTATATCATCTCCAAACCCTAGATTCCTATGTATTATAAGATGATTTTGATTAGTAGGGTGATATTGTAGCTTAATGTTTGTGATTTAGAGTTTGGGATTGAAATGGTATTGAAATGGAATGGTAAATGTTGTTGTTTTGGTTAAAAGATTGTAGTATAGTTAAATTCAAGCTTAGGCATAAGTATGAATGTTAAAATTGAATTGGTTGGGGCTGATATGATGTGATAAGGATGGATGTTGGTTGTATGTTTGATTTGAGGTTGAATTGGGTTGGTTTTGAATGGTTTTAAATTGGGAAATCGCGTAAATATAGCCGTCGTAACGTCCGATTTTCTTTGGACTGCTTTTGTGCATAACATTAGGACCCGAGAACCCCCTGCTAGATTTTGACCATTGCCATGTCTAGATAGCACGTGTTACGAGCTTCGTTTTGATATGTAGTTCGTTCGATTCCGATGCACGGTTTAGGAGAAACGACCGTTTCAAGTAACGGCGTTTCGCGAACGAAACTTTTCCCCTCGCCTTACTTTGAAACATAGTTTAAAGACCAAAAAGGGTTAATTAATGTATGAAACATTTATGATAAGTGTGTTAGGCAGTTAGTAAGACACTCGCGAAGGAATCGCCTTAAAACTCGTAAAGGTTAAATTATTAAAAATGGTGGAGCCGAGGGTACTCGAGTGACTTAAGAGAATCAATAAGCGCAAAACAAGCGTTAGAGTCTAAGTTAGTTAAAGTATAGATTTACAAGTGACTTTGGTTTAATTCCAACTTACTTGTTGTTTATAGGTTACCAAACTCGTCCCGAGCCTTTTATCACCCCAAGTCGCTCAGGCAAGTTTTCTATCCGTTATACTGTTATTGTGATGTATTTGTGTATATGCATGATCTTGCGTTAAATGCATATTTGTTATAGCAGATTCTTGCGATATATTGTAGCATGTTATATGGTACATATGCATGCCTGTTTCGTATTCTTGCCATATATATATCTGTTGGTTCAGTTGATAATACCTATGCTAGAGGTTAGCAGTATTTTGCATATACCCTTATTATAAGGACCCAAAAGGTGAAAACATTTTCTAAAACCGGGAGTCGAGGATCCCGAGTAGATTTTGTATATATGTATATATATATATTCATATATATATGTGGTTATAGTTTTCAAAACTATTAATCGAATAAGGGTTATTCGATAACTTTATATTATTTATTGAATATTATTTCGAATATTATTCGAGGGCTTATGACTCTTTTATATTATTATTGGATATTACTTGGATATTCATTTGAGGATGTATGACTCCTTTATTTTATGAATATTATTTATAATATTCATTCGAGGTATTATGACTCCGCTTATTACTGCAATATATTCTTTATTTTATTAAAGAATAAGGTGTCAATAATCAAACTTATTTTCGATTATTCAAATAAAGATAGTACTTTCGTATAAGTATATCTTTGGTTATTTAATACTCGTTTCAAGTATAAGTTTTAATACTTCTACTTCAATTATTTTTATAAAGATTATTCTTTATGGGAATATTATTTAAATAATAATATTCAGACATTTTCTAAATATACTGGGGACTGATTTACTTCATTAAATCAGCTTTACTCCAAACACTCTTTAAAGTGTTTTCGAGTCTTCAAAATGATTTTTAAAAGTTAGAGCGGATCCCAAAACTCATTTTTATATTTAAGATCTTCCTTTTTAAGGGGATTTAAATACTCGCTCAAAACCTGAGGGATCCGGCTCTGTGGTGTATTTTATATTCGCAACAAGGTTGCAGTTTTGTAAATGAATTGATTACTTACCCAACGTTCGGGAAGTAAGTCCATCTATTGAGTTGGCATAAGCAACATGGGCTCAGTGGGCGTCCATGATAGTGTAAGTGGCTCAGTGGGAGTCCATCAAATGCATAAGTGGCTGAGTGGCAGTCCAGCATAAGGTCCTATTGAGACCAGGGTGATGACCAGTGGGGAATTCGTCCATCTACTAGTAGAAAAGGTTACTTATTGGTATCCTTGCCTGATCAGTAAGATACCAGGTTTATGCCAAAATTCTTTCCTTTCCAAATTTATTGGATATTGCAATTCTGTTCATACTTTACATGACAGAGGTTTTCAGGAAACGTATGTATATATATAGGTGTATACATATATCGGGACTTAATGAAGTATATCATAACTTCATTTCCTTTAATAATATTTCAAAGATTTAATCTATTCAAATATTGTCTTGTAGTCTCATCTACGTGATGAACTGGTAAAAGCTCATTATACTTTGAATAGTGGTAGTTCAAGTAGCTTTATAAATGATATAGTGTAGTGAAGTATTTGGTAACTTCATCCCTTGTTTTTACTTATATCTAGTAAGTAATTATCTTACACTTGATAAAAGATTCTAGTAAGTATCCATTTAGATACTTATATTATTGTTATCACTTTATACTATCTTGCGAGCTATAAGGCTCACTCTTGCTTTATTTCTTCATCACACAACAACAGTTAGGAAAGATGGCCAGACTCCAGCAGACCCAGCGCAAGCGCGTGGGAAGCGTCCCGCGTCTTCCCGATGATGTTGTGGCTGCTATAGCTGCAGAGGTAGATCTATTGGTAGATCAGGAATTCTACTTTTGAGAATCAAATTATGTATAATTATAACTTGTGGCAGATAATGGCAATTAACTGTAAATTATCAAGTAATCATTTTGGGTTGTAATAACTTTTAAATTGTGGATTCAAAGACTGGTACTTATTTCAATTTCATCTCTGAGACTATAACGGGTTGTGGTGTGTGTTAGTGTGGGGTCACAGCATAAGGTTATTTATTATTAATTAAGTGAAGTGATATTGTGGAAAGAAAGACCGTGATGACCCGGATCCCCGACCCCGGATCTGGGGGTGTTACAGAAATGGTATCAGAGCTAAGCGTTATAAACCTCAGAGATGATGCGACGATATAATAATAAATTCACAAAGATAATAAGAACTCTTGCCAAGTTCATGGTCGGACTAGTTAAAGTAGTGCTGACAGTTAAAACCCTTACGGGAACCCTTATAAGTATCATGATAGTAACTTAGCTCATTTAATGTGTAGGCGCTTGAGATAGAGGACCCTGAGATGTTCGAGCGTGAGCATGATGAGGCACTGCTAGATGTTGAGGATCAGGAGGAGCCTGAGATGGAGGAGGATGAGGAGGACCCCTCAGAGGAGTCAGAGACGGAGGTCATTGCTATTTCAGATGAGGAGGACCCCTCAGAGGAGTCAGAGACAGAGGTTATTGCTATTCCAGATGAGGAGGACCCGGATGAGGTCCCAGTAGCTAAGGAGCATGTTGGACCTATGGTAGTGTATGCTGGTACCCCATTACCCACACTTCCGGTGGTCAGAGCCCCTACCCCTCCACCACTATCTTGGATTCCCGATGATGACAGCTCAGAGACCCATACTTCCGAGCCTAGGCAGACCGAGGAGGCACTCTCAGCGGCTCCGGATTCACCACCTCTTGACCCTGCCCACAGGCAGTCTTCGTTAGCTCATGGATATGTTCAGGATGTTCTGAGGACCCGAGTGGCTGTTGCCGAGGGTCGACTGGATAAGGCCAGGAGGGAGTTGGATGCAGAGAGGGCGGGTAGGCGTACCCAAGCTTATGAGACTAGGGCTTCTATACCCCGATCCTTGAGGAGGGAGCTTACGGGGATAGAGCTCACATCCCGAGCGAGGCTCAGATCGCTCCAGGGGGACAGGCATGGTAGGATCTCCAGGCGGCAGGCCGACTATATCTTCCGTCGTGCGATGGAAAGGGTATGAGAGCTGACCCGCTCCGGTGTATGATTCAGGATTGACGATGGAATAGTCTAGTTGTCTAGTTAGCCGAGGCCTTAGTAAGAGCCAATTTTCCGGGATAGTTAACTTGTATATAGCATCCCTTTTTCTGACTAGACAGACAGACTCTTGTGTATCACTTTTGGGACAGATGACTGTAGCACTGTTGTACTTATGTATTTCTCGCATTATGTATATATTTGTTTCATTTCGGTTCAGTTCCTTAGTGATGAGGTCACTGTTTTTATCATTATTATTACTGCACTTCGTATTAGAACTTTCTTAAAATAATAGAATTGCGATATACGTTCTCCCCATTATGAAGCTGTGCAAGGCACAATGTTGTATATGATTGTGACCTAACGTTGAATTTCCCAATATTTTTTTTTATTTATCAGAATCATGCCGCCAAGAAAGATTGGAACTAGGGCGATCCCTGGATCTGAGGACCAGGGAAGCCATAACCAGGATGATAGGAACCAGGAACACAGTGAAGAGGAAGATGAGGATTATGTGGAACAGGATGACTCCCTGTATGAAGAGGAAGAGGAAACATATGATGTTGAGGGATTTGAGATAGAGGCTGAAGAAGGAGAAACTGAGGTTGAGCAACCGGTACCAAACCCGGGCATGGATCCCATGGGCCAGTTCATGCAACTCCTAAGGCAGAATTTGGAACGTCAACCCAACCCACCCCCTCAAGGAAATAACAATACTGTGGCAAACTCTTTCAGGGCTTTTAAGTCCCTTAAGCCCCCTGAGTTCCACGGATCAGCCGACCCAATTGAGGCAAGGGCATGGTTAAAGGAAATGGAGAAATCCTTTGAGATTTTGAGTATCGATGAGGCACAGAAGACTGTATTTGCTACCTACCTTCTGAAAGGAGAAGCTAACTACTGGTGGGAGGCCAAGAAAAACATGGAGACAGATGCTATTATAACCTGGGAGAGATTTAGTCAGTTGTTTCTGGGAAAGTATTTTCCGAGGTTTATGGAAAACCAGATGGAGCTCAAGTTCTTGGAGCTAAAGCAGAATAACTTGTCTGTAGCAGAGTATGAAGCAAAATTTACTGAGTTATCAAGGTTTGTGCCGGAGTTTGTGAGCACCGAGGAAAAGAAAGCTAGGAGGTTTCAGCAGGGACTGAAACCGTGGATTCAGAATAGGGTGGCAATCCTTGAGCTTACGGACTATGCCACTCTGGTGCAAAAGGCAACGATTGTAGAAGTCGGAAGTGAACAAATGCAGAAGGAAAGAGAGAAGAAAGGAATAAAGAGGAAAAGTATGAGCATGGGTGGAGGTTCCGCAGGAAGGAGCTTCCCAACTAGATTTAATCGAGGAGCAGTGTCCCTACCAGGAAGGAACACTGGGTTTAAGCGGCCAATGAGTATGAGTGTGAGCCAGGGCGGCCAGAAGTCAAGAATGTCCTATTCCAACCAGTCTCGACCCCCATTGCCAGCCTGTAACATATATGGAAGGAATCACACTGGGGAGTGTAAAGGAAAGCCAGTAACCTGCTTTAAGTGCGGTCGGGAAGGCCACTATTCAACTAAGTGCCCATCATCAACCCCTGCCGTCATTCCAACCACCACTTGTCATCAGTGTGGACGCCCAGGTCATTGGAAGAGGGAATGCCCAATAAACAAACCAGCAGCTTCGGGAGCAAGCAGGGCTGCTTCTAATAAGCCACCTACTGCGAGGACTTTCAACATGACAGTCCAGGATGCTATGAAAGATTCAGATGTGATAGCAGGTACCCTTTCTCTAAATTCAGTCAGTGCAAACGTTTTATTTGATTCGGGAGCAACTAAATCTTTTATATCAAAGGACCTTGCGCGTAAGTTAAGACTTAAGGCTGAACCCTTGATAGAACCCTTACAAGTAGAAATAGCCAATCATGAAATTATTCCTGTTAACCAGATTCACCCCGCCTGTGAGATAGGCATAGGGGAGCAATCCTTTAGTGTTGATCTGATTCCTTTTAAATTAGGGGAGTTTGATGTAATTTTGGGAATGGACTGGCTATCTAGCAATGATGCTCAGATAGACTGTAAAGGGAAGAAAGTTAAGCTAAATATCCCAGGGAAGAAAGAAGTTGTATTTAGAGGAAAGAGGCAGACGTAGAGATTTTTGACCATGGCCCAGGCCAAAAGGATGCTACGAAAAGGAAATGAGGCCTACCTAGCCTATATGGTGGACACGCAGAAGGAGGTGCCTAACTTACAAGATATTCCAGTAGTCAACGAATTTGAAGATGTATTCCCACAAGACTTTCCGGGATTACCACCCGATCAAGTGATTGAATTTGCTATTGAGTTGGCCCCAGGGACGGCGCCAGTTTCAAAAGCACCTTACCGGTTAGCCCCGTTAGAAATGAAGGAATTAGCTATCCAATTGCAGGACTCTTGGATAAGGGTATGATAAGACCCAGTGTGTCTCCATGGGGAGCACCAGTTTTATTTGTTAAGAAGAAAGATGGGAGCATGAGGCTGTGCATAGACTATCGAGAGTTGAACAAGTTAACCATAAAGAACAGGTACCCATTACCTAGAATAGACGATCTGTTCGACCAGCTAAAAGATGCTATTTATTTTTCCAAGATCGACCTGAGAACTGGATATCACCAACTAAAGATTAAACCCGAAGATATTTCCAAGACAGCGTTCCGTACCAAGTATGGGCATTATGAGTTCTTGGTAATGTCCTTTGGATTAACCAACGCCCCAGCGACTTTCATGGATTTAATGAATAGAGTATTTAAGAAGTACTTGGACAAATGTGTGATAGTTTTTATTGATGATATTTTGATCTACTCAACAACTGAGGCAGAACATGCAGAGCATTTGAGGATAGCTCTAGGAATACTCAGAGAGGAGCAATTGTATGCCAAATTCTCGAAGTGTGAATTCTGGCGGAATGAAGTACAGTTTTTAGGACATGTGATCAATAAAGAAGGAGTATTGGTCGACCCCTCCAAGATAGAGGCGGTCTCAAATTGGGAAAGGCCAACCACACCCACAGAGGTAAGGAGTTTCATAGGATTGGCCAGTTACTACCGTAGATTTGTACAGGACTTTGCGAAGATCGCAGCCCCTTTGACCCGACTTACTCGTAAGACAGAGAAGTTTGAATGGACGGAGAAATGCGAGAACAGTTTTCAGGAATTAAAGAAAAGGTTGATAATGGCTCCGGTGTTGGCATTGTCGGACGGAAAAGGAGATTTTGTGATATATAGTGACGCGTCGCATAAAGGACTAGGGTGTGTGCTTATGCAGCACGGTAAAGTGATTGCGTATGCGTCGAGACAACTGAAGGAATACGAGGTTAGATATCCTACTCATGACCTTGAGCTCGCGGCAATAGTATTTGCCTTAAAAATTTGGAGGCACTACTTGTATGGAGAGAAGTGCGAGATTTTCACAGACCATAAGAGCCTCAAGTACATATTTACGCAGAAAGAGCTCAACATGCGCCAGAGGAGATGGTTAGAACTAATCAAGGACTATGATTGTGAGATTCTCTATCATCCAAGGAAAGCCAATGTGGTGGCTGATGCCCTTAGTAGAAAGGAAAGACTCAGAATGATAACAACTTCGGAAGAATTGATAAGGGATTTTGAGAGAATGGAAATAGAAGTAAAGGTAACTGGAACCGGAATTGAAAAGCTTTTTGAGATCTCAATGCAGCCCGAGTTATTGGAAAAGATCAGATTGTGCCAGGAGAAAATAATGAATGAAGGCAGAGAGTCAATGACTGGAGAGGAGATCCATACTGAGAAAGATGATAAAGGGATAAGGAGGTACTCCTACCGGATTTGGGTTCCGAATGTTCAAGAGCTTAAAGATGAGATATTGGATGAAAGCCATAGTTCAAGGTATTCCATTCACCCGGGAAGTACCAAGATGTATAGGGATTTGAAGGAATATTACTGGTGGCCCAACATGAAGAGGGACGTAGCAGAATGGGTAAGCAAATGTTTGACTTGCCAAAGGGTAAAGGCAGAGCACCAGAGACCCAGTGGACTCTTACGACCCCTGGAGATTCCCGAATGGAAATGGGAACAGATAGCGATGGATTTTATTGTAGGCTTGCCAAGGACGAAAGCCAATCACGACGCCATTTGGGTAATTATAGACCGACTGACAAAGTCAGCTCATTTCATTCCTATCAATGAGAGATACACAGTCGATAGACTGGTGGACATTTACCTTAAGGAAATAGTAACGCGACATGGAGTCCCAGCGTCCATTGTCTCAAACCGAGACCCCAGGTTCAACTCCAGATTTTGGAGGAGCTTTCAGGAATGTGCGGGGACCAAGTTAAATATGAGTACCGCGTACCATCCCCAGACGGATGGGCAGAGTGAAAGGACCATCCAGACACTAGAGGATATGTTGAGAGTCTGTGCAATAGACTTTAAAGGGAGTTGGGATGATCACTTTCCGTTGATCGAGTTTTCTTATAACAATAGCTTTCATGCTAGCATCGGAATGCCACCTTATGAGGCCCTGTACGGAAGAAGGTGTTGATCTCCCTTATACTGGGATGAAGTAGGAGAGCGGAAGATGCTCGGACCCGAAGTGGTCCAAAGGACCAAAGATATAGTGGATCTCATCAGAGGACGGCTTGTAGCAGCCCAAGACAGATAGAAGAAATATGCAGACCTAGCCCGAAAGGACAAGGAATATGAAGTCGGGGACTTAGTACTGCTAAAGGTATCCCCTTGGAAGGGATTAATGAGGTTCGGAAGGAAAGGAAAACTAAGCCCAAGATACATTGGACCTTTTGAGATATTAAGACGGATTGGAAAGTTAGCTTACGAGCTAGCCTTACCCCCTAATTTGCAACAAGTTCATAATATGTTCCATGTGTCAATGCTAAGGAAGTATCATCGGGATGCCAGACACATAGTGGAGTACGAGCAGGTGGATATGCAGCCAGATCTAACTTACGTGGAGAAGCCAGTAAGGATTATAGATAAGAAGGAGCAGGTGCTTCGGAACAAAGTAATCAAGCTAGTCAGAGTACTATGGCAGAATCATAATGTGGAAGAATCAACTTGGGAACTAGAGAGCACAATGCTAGAAAAGTACCCCCGTTTGTTTTCTGTTTGATTCCGGGACGGAATCCTTTTAAGGAGGGGAGACTGTAATAACCCCCAAAATTTTCAACTTTTTGTAACCCTTGTGAATAGTGTTTTAGCTGAATGAGAAAACTTTTCATGCCACACTATGTAGGGGTTCTATTATGGACATTCTGAGATTTTATTAGTACTCTATATGGTATATGAGTGTATGTAAAGATCGCCAGAATCCAATTCCGAACACTTTGGTTTTTCCCGGAAATCCACTAGATACGGAAAGAATTGAGTATAAGGTAGCAGGATAAAAAGGATTTAAATTAAAGGATTATAATAGAGGATCATAAAAAGGAATATAATGTATTGAGAAAGGTTAAGGGAACCTAAGTAATAAGATCCCGGGTATGATCCTTCAAACGATAAACGAAAACGAAAGTTAAGCGAACCGTATAGCAGATCAGCGGTCATTAGGCAAACAATTAGGAAGTTAATCAAAGGGGATTAGAGAGAGAGTGATGTCACCCAACCAATGAGAGGAGGACAAAGAGGGAAGGATGACATCACAGCATGACATAGGCATGACATGGGAAGGAAGGAGATGTGTTGGCTTTTTAACCACACAAAATCAAGGGCAACTAGGTAATTTACTAAAACAAAAACAAAATCAAACCAACCAAGCCAAGCAAATCATTTTCATCAAAACACAAAAATCATTCTCTCATCCAAGCAAACTTGCTCTCGGCTTTTACTATTGCAAAAGGGCAAGAAATTCAAAACTCAAGATCCAAGCTTCCTAAATTGGTGAGTTAATTCCCTAATCATCCTTATGCTTAGTTAGGGCTATATCATGAGTTTAAGCCATCAATTCCTTCTCAATCTTCTTCATTTAATCAATGAAGAAGACAATGAATAGTGTTTTCAAGTTTTTAACTTGAAATTTTTCTTGATTTCCTTGAAGATCCAAGCATTCCTAAGACTTCTCAAGGCTTCTTAAGGCTTCCTAGCTCCTCCCACCACTTCGAGGAAGGTATATCATCTCCAAACCCTAGATTCCTATGTATTATAAGATGATTTTGATTTGTAGGGTGATATTGTAGCTTAATGTTTGTGATTTAGAGTTTGGGATTGAAATGATATTGAAATGGAATGGTAAATATTGTTGTTTTGGTTAAAAGATTGTAGTATAGTTAAATTCAAGCTTAGGCATAAGTATGAATGTTAAAATTGAATTGTTTGGGGCTGATATAATGTGATAAGGATGGATGTTGGTTGTATGTTTGATTTGAGGTTGAATTGGGTTGGTTTTGAATGGTTTTAAATTGGGAAATCGCGTAAACATAGCCGTCATAACGTCCGATTTTCTTTGGACTGCTTTTGTGCATAACATTAGGACCCGAGAACCCCCTGCTAGATTTTGACCATTGCCATATCTAGATAGCTCGTGTTACGAGCTTCGTTTTGATATGTAGTTCGTTCGATTCCGATGCACGGTTTAGGAGAAACGACCGTTTCAAGTAACGGCGTTTCGCGAACAAAACTTTTCCCCTCGCCTTATTTTGAAACATAGGTTAAAGACCAAAAAGGGTTAATTAATGTATGAAACATTTATGGTAAGTGTGTTAGGAAGTTAGTAAGACACTCGCGAAGGAATCGCCTTAAAACTCGTAAAGGTTAAATTATTAAAAATGGTGGAGCCGAGGGTACTCGACTGACTTAAGAGAATCAATAAGCGCAAAACAAGCGTTAGAGTCTAAGTTAGTTAAAGTATAGATTTACAAGTGACTTTGGTTTAATTCCAACTTACTTGTTGTTTATAGGTTACCAAACTCGTCCCGAGCCTTTTATCACCCCAAGTCGCTCAGGCAAGTTTTCTATCCGTTATACTGTTGTTGTGATGTATTTGTGTATATGCATGATCTTGCGTTAAATGCATATTTGTTATAGCAGATTCTTGCGATATATTGTAGCATGTTATATGGTACATATGCATGCCTGTTTCGTATTCTTTCCATATATATATCTGTTGGTTCAGTTGATAATACCTATGCTAGAGGTTAGCAGTATTTTGCATATACCCTTATTATAAGGACCTAAAAGGTGAAAACATTTTCTAAAACCGGGAGTCGAGGATCCCCAGTAGATTTTGTATATATGTATATATATATATTCATATATATATATATATATGGTTATAGTTTTCAAAACTATTAATCGAATAAGGGTTATTCGATAACTTTATATTATTTATTGAATATTATTTCGAATATTATTCGAGGGCTTATGACTCTTTTATATTATTATTGCATATTACTTGGATATTCATTTGAGGATGTATGACTCCTTTATTTTATGAATATTATTTATAATATTCATTCGAGGTATTATGACTCCGCTTATTACTGCAATATATTCTTTATTTTATTAAAGAATAAGGTGTCAATAATCAACCTTATTTTCGATTATTCAAATAAAGATAGTACTTTCGTATAAGTATATCTTTGGTTATTTAATACTCGTTTCAAGTATAAGTTTTAATACTTCTACTTCAATTATTTTTATAAAGATTATTCTTTATGGGAATATTATTTAAATAATAATATTCAGACATTTTCTAAATATACTGGGGACTGATTTACTTCATTAAATCAGCTTTACTCCAAACACTCTTTAAAGTGTTTTTGAGTCTTCAAAATGATTTTTAAAAGTTAGAGCGGATCCCAAAACTCATTTTTATATTTAAGATATTCCTTTTTAAGGGGATTTAAATACTCGCTCAAAACCTGAGGGATCCGGCTCTGTGGTGTATTTTATATTCGCAACAAGGTTGCAGTTTTGGCAAATGAATTGATTACTTACCCAACGTTCGGGAAGTAAGTCCATCTATTGAGTCGGCATAAGCAACATGGGCTCAGTGGGCGTCCATGATAGTGTAAGTGGCTCAGTGGGAGTCCATCAAATGCATAAGTGGCTGAGTGGCAGTCCAACATAAGGTCCTATTGAGACCAGGGTGATGACCAGTGGGGAATTCATCCATCTACTAGTGGAAAAGGTTACTTATTGGTATCCTTGCCTGATCAGCAAGATACCAGGTTTATGCCAAAATTCTTTCCTTTCCAAATTTATTGGATATTGCAATTCTGTTCATACTTTACATGACAGAGGTTTTCAGGAAACGTATGTATATATATATATAGGTGTATACATATATCGGGACTTAATGAAGTATATCATAACTTCATTTCCTTTAATAATATTTCAAAGATTTAATCTATTCAAATCTTGTCTTGTAGTCTCATCTATATGATGAACTGGTAAAAGCTCATTATACTTTGAACAGTGGTAGTTCAAGTAGCTTTATAAATGATATAGTGTAGTGAAGTATTTGGTAACTTCATCCCTTATTTTTACTTATATCTAGTAAGTAATTATCTTACACTTGATAAAAGATTATAGTAAGTATCCATTTAGATACTTATATTATTGTTATCACTTTATACTATCTTGCGAGCTGTAAGGCTCACTCTTGCTTTATTTCTTCATCACACAACAACAGTTAGGAAAGATGGCCAGACTCCAGCAGACCCAACGCAAGCGTGTGGGAAGCGTCCCGCGTCTTCCCGATGATGTTGTGGCTGCTATAGCTGCAGAGGTAGATCTATTGGTAGATCAGGCATTCTTCTTTTGAGAATCAAATTATGTATAATTATAACTTGTGGCAGATAATGGCAATTAACTGTAAATTATCAAGTAATCATTTTGGGTTGTAATAACTTTTAAATTGTGGATTCAAAGACTGGTACTTATTTCAATTTCATCTCTGAGACTATAACGGGTTGTGGTGTGTGTTAGTGTGGGGTCACAGCATAAGGTTATTTATTATTAATTAAGTGAAGTGATATTGTGGAAAGAAAGACCGTGACGACCCGGATCCCCGACCCCGGATCTGGGGGTGTTACAGATATCCTCATCAATCTTCTCCCAGCTGATTGGCTTCAACTGTTCCATTTCAGCTGCTCTAATGTTCGCTGCTGCTGCATTTATCAGATCTATACTGTCTATAACTGGTGACTTTGAGATAGTAATTGAAGGCACAATTACTTTACTGATTTGAATTTGAAGCCTCTCCCCCTCACTTGGTCCTTTCTCCCCCTTTTTATTATCATCAAGTTGAGTAGAGGAGGAGGTTTGAGCAGCCACCAGTTTTTGAAGTAAATCTGTCTGTTGGGCTTGATGAAGATGAATGGCTGTTAAAGATGCTTGGCTAACATTCTTGTATCCAAGGCATCTATCTTGGTTGCAAGATCAGAATTTTTCCTTAATTGCCTCTTGATGTCAAGCATTATAGCTTCTGGAAGCTTAGAATCCATCTTGTCTGAAATGGCCTTCTTCATCTCCTCAATATCACCCTTGATGGTGTTTACATCCCTAGCATGTTGGAAGCCTTGAATTTGTTGAAGTTGCAGAGAGGCTAGATGTGCCTGAAGGAGCTTCTTGGTGCTGGAATTTGTAGTGGTTTGAAGAACAGTATTTTTCTGATTAATTAGTTGGATCAGGGTTGTCTTGAAGTAGTGCTCATCACAGTGCTTTGAAAATGCCCATGATGGCATACCTGATCTTGAACTGGAACCTACTTCTCCCCCTATGTCCATTGCTTCATCTTCACTATCCCCACTTTCATCACCAAATAAATCAGCTGAGCCACCAGTCTCATAATCCACATCACCAGCTGTAGAGGGCAAGGTTGTGATGGCATCCTTAGCTCTTATCATAGACTGTGTGGTTTGCACCAGATTGAGCATCCTTTCTGTATTTTCATTGCCCTATTCAGCTAGAAGTTGATAAGCTGGAACAGGGTGAGTAAATGCCTCAGCATCAAGGGAGGTGGAATCTATAACACCTTTAGGTTGCTGAGATACTCCCTCCCTGTCTGCATCCTGGACATTCATTGACTCACTAGCAATGACATCCATCCTTATAGCTCCAGTACCTGCATTTCTCTCATTTTCTCTCTTTTGTTGCATCAGGGTCTCACCCTGGCTCCCCACCCTCACACCCTCACCTTCACCATCTAAGGTGGGACTCCTCTCACTCTCTTTTGCCAATCCTGAAGAAATGGATTGCATAATTTCACTCATTTCCTCTCCTTTTTCCTGGGAGCAACCCAGACTCTCACTCATAACACTCTTCTCTCTCAATCCTAATAGTGACTGTACAACCACTAATTCTTTTGCAATTGAAATAAATGAAGTTTGAAGTGGTGCAGAGACACTCGACGGTTGAGTGATATCCATCAAGTGAGTGGTTTTGCTATCCGACGGATAACTGCTGTTAAGCTTATCCGTCGGGATACAATCACTACTCGATGGATGAGCAATATCCATCGAGAGAGTAGAAATAAATGAACTAGGAATGGAAACTATTATGGACTCTGTGCTGATTGAAGATATTTTGGCCACAGATGATTCAACAGTTCCTGAAAGAATTGGCAAGTGAGCTAACAAATCATCTAAAAGATGATGCTCACTTGCACTAGATTTTGGCTTCCCCAACAAAGTTAAAGAAGGGGAATCAGGAATTGATGTGTTTATCATATCCACATCCAGAGAGTTTGTGGGTGAGTTTGGTGTTTGAGGTGCTTTTATTACTAGAGATTTTGGCTGTGACTCCACATTTAATGGAGCCACATCAAACTGAATTTGTGAAGGTGCAATGACTGTGTCTTTAGCACCAGTTTGCACAGTGTGTGTACCCTGTGCATCCCCAAGGGTTTTAGATTTCTTCTTTCTGGCATAAGTTTGAGGTGAGCTTGTGTCCCTAACCCTCTTGGCATGTACTCTTGGTTGAGAGCTTTGTTCAATAACTACATCCTTTTAGGAGGATGCAACTAGAAATGAGCTTTTATCTTTTTTAAGCACTGTAGTTTGTTGGAAAACTGCAGTGTGGCTAGGCTGGGAACCACTCAACTCTCCATCCTTATCCTTAGGGTTTCTTTTATGTTCACCCCTTCCCTCACATGTCTTACCCACCGGTACACTCCCCTCTTTGGATTTGGAGGATTTTGCAACTGGCATCTTTTGAGAGATACCAGAGGGGGCTTTCTCTAATTTGAGTTTTGAAATTTTTGCAGGTTTGGTAGCTTAGGTAGGCAACTGTTGGGTCAATGACACAGTTGCCATAGCCACACTAGAACTCAAAGAAACTTGTGAGGTTGGAATAGCAGGGATAGATGAACTTACCTCACTTACCTGAGGTGCTTCTATTGCAGGGAAATAGAACAGTGGCACCTCCTTGTGATGATTGGTCCTGTTCAAATCTGCAATGATTCTTCTCTCATGAACCCAACAATCTAATTTGTTGTTTGGGTTCTCAAGCACAATTTCTTCACAGAGGTGGTTAGCTAACATCATGAAAAATCTAGCATAATAAACACTTTTACCCCTCTTGTTTAACTCTCCTAATTTATAGCCCAGCTCAAACAGAACAAGGTCACTAAAATTGAAATACTTATCTATAACTAGCATGTAGAGCATGTTAAGCATGGAAATATTAACAGAATCAAAATTACTGACTTTACCTGAAAAGACCTTTGTCACTATATCATACATAAAACTCCATTATTTCCTAAGACCCAATCTCCTAATGTCACTCAACTTAGAGGTAGAAAGAGTATAGTTCATGGAATTAAGCATATTGATTATGTCAGTGTCAGTGTGTGGTGAGGTCACAGTGTTATCTGGAATCTTGAAACATGCTTTTATAACATCACTATTGATACAAAATTCCTTAAATTTAATGGTGAGTGTGATTGTCTTATCTGTTGAGTTGTATGTAGCAGTGGTCCACATCTCTTCAACAACTTCACAAAAGATTGTGGGTGATTCCAGCATGGCATAGCTAAGCTTGCAATTCTTCACAAAGTCCATCATCTTGTGATAGTCACCAAATTGCTGAATCCCCTTATTTACTAGTGCAGTGAAATTGTTCTTCTCATAAATATACCCAGTTTGAGACATAATCTTGACAACGGGCGCCATTGTTAGAGAATAAGAGCTTGAAGAGTGAGAGTAAGTGCTTAGAAAGAGAAAGAAATTGGAGCAGTTGATTTGAGAATGATAAAAGAAAAGCAATAAAAATGAAATAAGCTTTTATACTATCTCAAAAATAACTGTTAAAATAATAAAGTAAAATAAAGTAACCAATGAAAATTGCCTAAAATAGCTGTTTAAAAATAAACTATAAAAATTCCACCCATTATCCGTCGTGTCATGCTTACAAACTGTAAGTATACTCGGTGGATAATGTTCAGGAAATTAACGGCTAAGATTAAGACAATTCGACAGATGAGGATAAACTGTTATCCGTCGAGTCATAAAATATTCCAGAAAAATAATTGATTTTTATTAGCAAATAGTATACCGACGGATGATCAAACTCGATGGATAAAGATCATCCGTCGAGATGTAAATTTTGACTTAGCCAAAATTACATCCAAGACTGAAAAATCAATTAAATTTCTGGCTGCATTACAACTTGCAAATTATCTCATAAAGAATTTAAGAATAACTAAGCATACCTAACTCACTTACCAACCTTGAAAAGGTGGATTCATCCAGTGGCTTGGTAAAAATATTTGCAAGCTGTTTCTCACTTGGAACAAAATGTAGTTCCACAGTACCATTCATTACATGTTCCCTTATGAAGCGGTACTTGATATCTATGTACTTTGTCCTTGAATGTTGTACTGGATTTTCAGTGATGACAATTGCACTTGTGTTATCACAGAAAATAGGAATCCTTTCAACTTGCAAACCATAGTCTAGCAATTGATTTTTCATCCATAAAATCTGTGCACATCAACTGCCAGCAGCAATATATTCACCTTCAGCTGTAGAAGTAGAAACTGAATTTTGCTTTTTACTGAACCAGGTTACAAGCTTATTTCCTAGAAATTGACAGGTTCCTATTGTAATTTTTCTATCAATTCTACAACCTGCATAATCTGCATCTGAATAACCAGTTAGATCAAAACCAGAATCTCTAGGGTACCAAATGCCAAGTTTTGGTGTTCCCTAGAGATATCTGAAAATTCTCTAAATAGCTATTAAGTGAGATTCTCTAGGATCATCCTGAAATCTAGCACATAAACATGTAGCAAACATTATATCTGGCCTACTAGCTATTAAGTACAGAAGTGAGCCAACCGTGCCCCTATAACTTAAAATATCCACAGACTTTTCAGTAGTGTTTAATTCAAGCTTACTTGCAGTAGCCATGGGAGTTTTTGCAGATGTGCAATCCATTAGATCAAACTTCTTTAAAAGATCAAAAATATATTTAGTTTGACTAATGAATATTCCATCACTAACTTGCTTAACTTGCAAACCAAGAAAGTAAGTTATTTCTCCCATCATACTCATTTCATACTTACTTTGCATCAATTTGGCAAACTTTTTGCAAAGTTTCTCATCTGTAGAGCCAAAAATAATATCATCTACATAAATTTGAACAAGTATACTAGAGCCATTAACATTTCTAAAGAAAAAAGTTTTATCTACAATACCTCTTGTGAAATGATTTTCCAAAAGGAACTTTGATAAAGTGTCATACCAGGCTCCAGGTGCTTGCTTCAATCCATAAAGTGCTTTCAAAAGATAATAGACATGTTCTGGAAAATTTGGATCTTCAAAACCAGGAGGTTGACTGACATAGACTTCCTCCTCCAAATCTCCATTCAGAAAGGCACTTTTGACATCCATTTGATAGACCTTGAAATTGGCATGGGATGCATAGGCTAAGAAGATTCTGATGGCTTCAAGTCTTGCAACAGGAGCAAATGTTTCATCAAAATCTATTCCTTCTTATTGACAATAGCCCTTAGCAACCAATCTAGCTTTGTTCCTGACTACTATGCCATTTTCATCCATCTTGTTTCTGAATACCCATTTAGTGTCTATTGGAATCTTTCCTTTAGGCATGGGCACCAGCTTCCATACATTATTCCTTTCAAATTGGTTTAGCTCCTCCTGCATAGCTAAAATCCAATCAGGATCCAACAAAGCTTCTTCTACCTTCTTTGGTTCTTCCTTGGAAAGAAAGCTGTTGTATAGACATTCTTCTTGAGTTGCTCTCCGGTTTGAACTCTAGAAGAAACATCACCAATTATTAGCTCAAAGGGGTGATCTTTTGTCTATTTTCTTTGTTGAGGTAGATTAGCTCTAAATGAAGAGGCATCATTGTTGTCTTGATGTGTGATTGAGTTTTGATTGTTAGAAACTCCCTCTGAGTTTGTGGATCTTTGATTTGAGAAAGGGGAACTTTTTATAGGTAATCTATCTTGACTTTCTGCTCCTCTTGATAACCCGACGGATGGTGAATTTTGAGTACCGATGGATGAAGCGGGTTGCCTTCCGACGGATAAGGCAGATTGTCTCCCGACGGATGAAGCATTTTGCAATTCGACCGATGTTGAATTTTTTGCTTCATTGGTAGTAGATTTTTCTGCATTATCCTTTGATACTATTTCTTGATCACTTTCATCATCACTGTCATCACTAACTATCTCTACATTGTCGAATTTGAGGCTCTTATGGTAATCTCCATCTTGAAGTCCTTCAATCTTTTTATCATAAACACAACGTGTATTGATTCCACAACAATGTCGGTTCTTAGATTGTAGACTCTATATGTTTTACCAACAACATATCCAACAAAAATTCCTTCATCTGCTTTAGCATCAAACTTCCCATTTTGATCAGTTTGATTTCTCAGAATATAGCATTTACAGCCAAAGACATGAAGAAAATTTAGAGTTGGCTTCTTGTTCTTGAACAATTGATAAGGAGTCATGCATCTTGCTTGATTAACCAGGGAAATATTCTGAGTGTAGCATGCAGTATTAACAGCTTCAGCCCAGAAATATGTTGGCAGTTTAGATTCTTCAAGCATTGTACTGGCATCTTCAATAAGTGATCTGTTCTTCCTTTCCACTACTCCATTCTGTTGTGGAGTTCTTGCTGTTGAAAACTCATGCAGAATCCCATTTCTTCAAAAAATGCTCTCATGACAGAATTCTTGAACTCATTTCCATTGTCACTCCTGATTCTTCTAACCTTGAAATCAGGATGATTATTGACTTGCCTTATGTGATTGATGTTGTTTTCACTAGCCTCATCTTTAGACTTTAGGAAATATGTCCAAGAGAACTTTGAGAAATCATCTACAATTACTAGGCAAAATCTTTTCCTTGAGATGGACAACACATTGACTGGTCCAAACAAATCCATGTGTAGCAGTTGCAAAGGTTCTTCAATTGTTGAATCAAGTTTCTTCCTGAATGATGCTTTAATCTGCTTCCCTTTTTGGCAGGCATCACACAATCCATCCTTAGAAAACTCTACTAGAGGAATGCCTCTAACCAGTTCTTTCTTTACTAGCTCATTCATGGTCTTGAAGTTTAAATGGAATAGCTTCTTGTGCCATAGCCAACTTTCATCATGACTTGCTTTACTGAGAAGACAAGTAACAGATTCTGCATTGGATGAGTTGAAATCAGCTAGGTACACATTTCCTTTTCTCACACCAGTGAGAACCACTTTGTTGCTTCTTTTGTTAGTCATAACACAGGCTTCTGAGTTGAAAGTTATTGAGTTGCCTTTATCACAAAGCTGGCTGATACTCAACAAATTGTGTTTGAGACCATCCACTAAGGCAACCTCCTCAATGATGACATTGTCTTTTGAAATCAAGCCATATACCACATTATAACCCTTGCTTGAAGGGTTTTTAGCACATAAACGCAGTGAAAACATAAATTTAAATCTTAAAAAAAACCGAAACCCTTCGCAGGATCCATGCGAAAAATAATATTTAATTCGTAGTTCAGTATGTTTACCTTGAGAAGCTTTACGTTAATGGAAAGATGGAGGTCTTTAATGGCGATCCAAAAATGATGAACGGAGATCCTTAGCAGCTGCTCCTCAAGTGTGAAGCACTCCACCGGTATCCACCAAGAAAACGATGTAATGAAGGAGGAGGAGATGGAGAGAATTAGGGTTTTGTAAATCTTTTTGGTTGAGGCAAAAATAGGGTCTATAACAGTATATTTATAGGCAAAATTTTCAGCTGAAAATTTTCCCATAAAATATTATTATTATTAACCCTTTATTATTCTCATTAATAATTAAAACACCTTTTAATTATTAATCCTTTTTCTAAACACTTTAGAAATAATTCTCTCTCTTGATTTAATTTCCAAAAATTAAATTCTTAATTAATAATATTAAGAACCTTTTCTTAATTAATTTATAATCAATTAAATCTCATTTAATCAATTATTAAATTTTCTAATTAATTATTTATTTCATAAATAAATAATTATCAGCCATTATTAATTAATTCCTCCACCATTAAATCATTCTCTTTTATGGTGTGACCCTGTAGGTTCAATATTAAGCCGGTAGTAGAAATAAATAATAATAAAACTATTTTATCATTATTTATATAAATTCTCTAATTCATTACATATGATTAATTAATTAATCATATTTATTCTATATCGTGAGGGATACTTCTCAGCATATCGCGACTATCCGGATAATACGAATTCACTGCTTAGAATACCAAGAACCTATTCAGTGAGTAGTTACCGTATAATTAATTCCTTCTATCCTGCAATGTCACGATTAAATACAAGGCATGGAACTTGTGCCAAGCCTATCTTATTTAATCACTTGCTTTCCCATTCACTATTCTTAGTTCTATTTAATGTAAATTAGATACTCCTTTCTAATTCCATTCACTCTGGCCAGAGATTCCTGAACTAACATAAGTGGATCAGCATTGAACATTCTCTTCCTACACTGGAAGGGGTAGATCCTTTATTGATCATACACTATCTTCGTGTACAAATTCTCATACCCAGTAGAGCCCTTATAATTGTCCCTTAAGACTAAGAACTAAACCAAAGCATAGTCCAGTGTACACAAGATGACTATGATGACCTCAAGTTTAAGGATACTTGTACAACTATCACTATGTGAACAACTACTGACACGTGAGTGAACTCCATCAGTTGTTCAGCTGTGTGAGTCATGTTCAGTGAACTTATTCTATAATAAGCACCTACATACTAGCTATAGTGTCACCACACAAATGTCTATGAGAACAGACATCCTTCATAATGAAGCAAGCACAGTATGTACCGATCTTTGCGGATTATTAATTACCAGTTAGTAATCCTACGACCAGGAACTATTTAAGTTTAGAGTTATCATCTTTTAGGTATCATTATTATGATCTCATCACAATCCGTAAAAAGCTTTACTCTAAACTGTGGTATATCTTATTTAAACATTTAAATAGATAGAGCCCGCAATAAAAACAAAACAAGTCTTTTATTAATATCAATAAAATCAAAACAGATTACATAAAAGTTATTCCTATATCCTCATACATGATTGGACTTAGGACATATCTCTTTCAATCTCCCACTTGTACTAAACCCAATCACTCTGGTATCTAATACCCATCTTGTCTTTATGATGATCAAAGTGACTCTGATAAAGTGGCTTTGTGAGTGGGTCTGCTATGTTGTTATGTGTGTCAACTCTCTCGACGTTGACATCCCCTCTTTCAACAATCTCCCTAATCAGATGAAAGCGTCGCAGGACATGTTTGGAATTTCTATGAGACCTAGGTTCTTTGGTTTGTGCTATTGCTGTGTTGTTATCACAGTATAACACAATAGGCTCTTCAACGCTAGGAACAACTCCCAACTCAGAAACAAATTTCCTCATCCAAACGGCTTCTTTTGCAGCCTCACTTGCAGCTATATATTCTGCTTCCGCTGTGGAGTCAGCCGTTGTAGACTGTTTGGAACTCTTCCAACTAATCGCACCACCATTCAGAGTAAACACGTACCCTGACAAGGATTTGCTATCACTTTCTGATTGAAAACTAGAGTCAGTATAACCCTCTATTTTCAACTCAGATTCACCACCAAAAACAAGAAAAATGTCCTGAGTCCTTCGCAAGTACTTAAGGATGTTTTTCACAGCTTTCCAGTGGTCTTCACCTGGATTGGACTGATATCTGCTCGTCACACTAATTGAATAAGCAACATCAGGCCTTGTACACAACATCGCGTACATGATAGATCCTATTGTTGAAGCATAAGGAATCTTACTCATACGCTCTCTTTCCTCAGGTGTCTTAGGAGACATTTTTTCGGAAAGGGACACTCCATGGCTCATCGGTATGAGACCTCTTTTGGAGTTTTCCATGCTAAACCTTTTAAGCACTTTCTGGATGTATGTACCCTGGGTAAGACCTATCATTCTTCTAGATCTATCTCTATAGATCTTCATACCGAGAATGTAGGATGCTTCTCCCAAGTCCTTCATGGTGAAGTTCTTTGATAGCCATACTTTGACTGATTGTAGCATCGGTATATCATTTCTTATAAGAAGTATGTCATCCACATACAATACAAGAAATGTTACCGCGCTCCCACTAACCTTCTTGTAGACACATGGTTCATCTATGTTTTTGATAAAGCCAAACTCTTTGATTGTCTCATCAAAACGATGTTCCATCTACGAGAAGCTTGCCTTAAACCATATATGGTTCGTAGCAGCTTACACACTAGGTGTTCATTTCCCTTGGAAAGAAAACCCTCTGGCTGTGCCATATACACTTCCTCCTCAAGTTCCCCATTGAGGAAGGCCATTTTCACGTCCATTTGCCAGATCTCATAGTCGTAGTAAGCAGCAATCGCAAGCAAAATCCAAATTGATTTTAACAGGGCTACAGGCGAAAAAGTTTCATCAAAGTCAATCCCTTGCCTTTGTTTGAATCCTTTTGCCACAAGCCTGGCCTTATAGGTCTCCACCTGGCCATCTACTCCAATCTTTCTCTTGTATACCCACTTGCACCCAATAGGCTTAACACCTTCAGGCACCTCAACCAGAGTCCATACTTGGTTGGTATACATAGATTCCATTTCGGATTTCATGGCACTATACCATTTCTCTGAGTCAACACTACTCATAGCCTCATTATAGGACACAGGGTCGTCATCATCAATGATTGACAACTCATTGTCATTCTCAATGACAAGGCCATAATACCTCTCAGGTTGGCGAGACACTCTCCCTGTCCTACGAATGGGCTGTTCCACAGAAGGTTGTTCAGTCTGAACAGGTGTTTCCACTTGATCTGTATTAGTTTGTGCTTCTTAAACTTCATCAAGTTCAATTTTGCTCCCACTGTTTCCTTGAAGGATAAACTCCTTTTCCAAGAAGGTGGCATGTCTGGAGACAAACACCCGATGATCGGTGTAAAAGTAATACCCCAAAGTCTCTTTAGGATATCCCATAAAATTACATTTTACGGATCGAGATTCCAGCTTATCTGGGTCAACTTTCTTGACATAAGCTGGACATCCCCAAATCTTAACGTGTTTAAGACTCGGTTTCCTTTCTTTTCATATCTCATATGGTGTTTGAGGAACAGATTTGGAAGGAACCTTATTCAGTAAATATGCTGAGGTTTCCAATGCATAACCCCATAGGAATACTTGAAGATTCGCATAGCTCATCATGGACCGAACCATGTCTAACAAAGTTTGATTTCTCCTTTCAGATACCCCATTTAACTGTGGAGTATATGGAGGAGTCCACTGGGAGACTATACCATTTTCTTTGAGATAATCTAGAAACTCTCCATTCAAGTATTCACCACCTCGATCTGATCGAAGAGTTATAATACTGTGTTTGGTTTGTTTCTCCACTTCATGTTTATATTCTTTGAACTTTTCAAAGGCTTCAGACTTGTGTTTCATCAAATACACATATCCGAATCTAGATTTATCATCTATGAAAGTAATGAAGTACGAAAATCCACCCATGGCTTGCGTAGACATTGGTCCACATACATCTGTGTGTACCAATCCTAGCAAATCTGCAACCCTCTCTCCATGTCCACTAAATGGAGATTTGGTCATTTTACCCAATAGACAAGACTCGCATGTAGGATATGATTCAAAATCAAAGGGGTCAAGTAACCCTTCCTTATGCAATGTCCGCAGTCTATTTTCACTAATATGACCTAGCCTACAGTGCCATAAATAGGTCAGATTTTCATCATCTCGTTTTCTTTTATTAGTTTGTTCAATCTGAAGTAAATAAGGCTCTACGTCACATACATACAGACAAACAACTGCTGACACGTGAGTGAACTCCATCAGTTGTTCAGCTGTGTGAGTCATGTTCAATGAACTTATTCTATAATAAGCACCTACATACTAGCTATAGTGTCACCACACAAATGTCTATGAGAACAAACATCCTTCATAATGAAGCAAGCATAGTATGCACCGATCTTTGCGGATTATTAATTACCAGTTAGTAATTCTACGACCAGGAACTATTTAAGTTTAGAGTTATCATCTTTTAAGTCTCATTATTATGATCTCATCACAATCCGTAAAAAGCTTTACTCTAAACTGTGGTATATCTTATTTAAACATTTAAATAGATAGAGCCCGCAATAAAAACAAAACAAGTCTTTTATTAATATCAATGAAATCAAAACAGATTACATAAAAGTTATTCCTATATCCTCATACATGATTGGACTTAGGACATATCTCTTTCAATCTCCCACTTGTACTAAAGCCAATCACTCTGGTATCTAATACCCATCTTGTCTTTATGATGATCAAAGTGACTCTGAGAAAGTGGCTTTGTGAGTTGGTCTGCTATGTTGTTATGTGTATCAACTCTCTCGACGTTGACATCCCCTCTTTCAACAATCTCCCTAATCAGATGAAAGCGTCGCAGGACATGTTTGGAATTTCTATGAGACCTAGGTTCTTTGGTTTGTGCTATTGCTGTGTTGTTATCACAGTATAACACAATAGGCTCTTCAACGCTAGGAACACCTCCCAACTCAGAAACAAATTTCCTCATCCAAACGGCTTCTTTTGCAGCCTCACTTGCAGCTATATATTCTGCTTCCATTGTGGAGTCAGCCGTTGTAGACTGTTTGGAACTCTTCCAACTAATCGCACCACCATTCAGAGTAAACACGTACCCTGACAAGGATTTGCTATCACTATCTGATTGAAAACTAGAGTCAGTATAACCCTCTATTTTCAACTCAGATTCACCACCAAAAACAAGAAAAATGTCCTGAGTCCTTCGCAAGTACTTAAGGATATTTTTCACAGCTTTCCAGTGGTCTTCACTGGATTGGACTGATATCTGCTCGTCACACTAATTGAATAAGCAACATCAGGCCTTGTACACAACATCGCGTACATGATAGATCCTATTGTTGAAGCATAAGGAATCTTACTCATACGCTCTCTTTCCTCAGGTGTCTTAGGAGACATTTTTTCGGAAAGGGACACTCCATGGCTCATCGGTATGAGACCTCTTTTGGAGTTTTCCATGCTAAACCTTTTAAGCACTTTCTGGATGTATGTACCCTGGGTAAGACCTATCATTCTTCTAGATCTATCTCTATAGATCTTCATACCGAGAATGTAGGATGCTTCTCCCAAGTCCTTCATGGTGAAGTTCTTTGATAGCCATACTTTGACTGATTGTAGCATCGGTATATCATTTCTTATAAGAAGTATGTCATCCACATACAATACAAGAAATGTTACCGCGCTCCCACTAACCTTCTTGTAGACACATGGTTCATCTATGTTTTTGATAAAGCCAAACTCTTTGATTATCTCATCAAAACGATGTTCCATCTACGAGAAGCTTGCCTTAAACCATATATGGTTCGCAGCAGCTTACACACTAGGTGTTCATTTCCCTTGGAAAGAAAACCCTCTGGCTGTGCCATATACACTTCCTCCTCAAGTTCCCCATTGAGGAAGGCCGTTTTCACGTCCATTTGCCAGATCTCATAGTCGTAGTAAGCAGCAATCGCAAGCAAAATCCAAATTGCTTTTAACAGGGCTACAGGAAAAAAAGTTTCATCAAAGTCAATCCCTTGCCTTTGTTTGAATCCTTTTGCCACAAGCCTGGCCTTATAGGTCTCCACCTGGCCATCTACTCCAATCTTTCTCTTGTATACCCACTTGCACCCAATAGGCTTAACACCTTCAGGCACCTCAACCAGAGTCCATACTTGGTTGGTATACATAGATTCCATTTCGGATTTCATGGCACTATGCCATTTCTCTGAGTCAACACTACTCATAGCCTCATTATAGGACACAGGGTCGTCATCATCAATGATTGACAACTCATTGTCATTCTCAATGACAAGGCCATAATACCTCTCAGGTTGGCGAGACACTCTCCCTGTCCTACGAATGGGCTGTTCCACAGAAGGTTGTTCAGTCTGAACAGGTGTTTCCATTTGATCTGTATTAGTTTGTGCTTCTTAAACTTCATCAAGTTCAATTTTGCTCCCACTGTTTCCTTGAAGGATAAACTCCTTTTCCAAGAAGGTGGCATGTCTGGAGACAAACACCCGATGATCGGTGTAAAAGTAATACCCCAAAGTCTCTTTAGGATATTCCATAAAATTACATTTTACGGATCGAGATTCCAGCTTATCTGGGTCAACTTTCTTGACATAAGCTGGACATCCCCAAATTTTAACGTGTTTAAGACTCGGTTTCCTTTCTTTTCATATCTCATATGGTGTTTGAGGAACAGATTTGGAAAGAACCTTATTCAGTAAATATGCTGAGGTTTCCAATGCATAACCCCATAGGAATACTTGAAGATTCGCATAGCTCATCATGGACCGAACCATGTCTAACAAAGTTTGATTTCTCCTTTCAGATACCCCATTTAACTGTGGAGTATATGGAGGAGTCCACTGGGAGACTATACCATTTTCTTTGAGATAATCTAGAAACTCTCCATTCAAGTATTCACCACCTCGATCTGATCGAAGAGTTATAATACTGTGTTTGGTTTGTTTCTCCACTTCATGTTTATATTCTTTGAACTTTTCAAAGGCTTCAGACTTGTGTTTCATCAAATACACATATCCGAATCTAGATTTATCATCTATGAAAGTAATGAAGTACGAAAATCCACCCATGGCTTGCGTAGACATTGGTCCACATACATCTGTGTGTACCAATCCTAGCAAATCTGCAACCCTCTCTCCATGTCCACTAAATGGAGATTTGGTCATTTTACCCAATAGACAAGACTCGCATGTAGGATATGATTCAAAATCAAAGGGGTCAAGTAACCCTTCCTTATGCAATGTCCGCAGTCTATTTTCACTAATATGACCTAGCCTACAGTGCCATAAATAGGTCAGATTTTCATCATCTCGTTTTCTTTTATTAGTTTGTTCAATCTGAAGTAAATAAGGCTCTACGTCACATACATACAGACAAACAACTGCTGACACGTGAGTGAACTCCATCAGTTGTTCAGCTGTGTGAGTCATGTTCAATGAACTTATTCTATAATAAGCACCTACATACTAGCTATAGTGTCACCACACAAATGTCTATGAGAACAAACATCCTTCATAATGAAGCAAGCATAGTATGTACCGATCTTTGCGGATTATTAATTACCAGTTAATAATCCTACGACCATGAACTATTTAAGTTTAGAGTTATCATCTTTTAGGTCTCATTATTATGATCTCATCACAATCCATAAAAAGCTTTACTCTAAACTATGGTATATCTTATTTAAACATTTAAATAGATAGAGCCCGCAATAAAAATAAAACAGTCTTTTATTAATATCAATGAAATCAAAAAAGATTACATAAAAGTTATTCCAAAATCCTCATACATGATTGGACTTAGGACATATCTCTTTCATTGCTTTCATCTCCAAAAGTAATACTTGGGCCAACTCTAACCTTGAACTCTGTAAGCAGGGTAGAATCACCAGTCATATGTCTTGAACAACCACTATCCAAGCACCAAAGATTCTCTATGTTTCCCTGCACACATTAAAATCAAATCAAGTTGATTTTGGTACCCAAGTTTCCTTGGGTCCTGCCTTGTTAGCTTTCTTTTTCTGTTTCTTAGGCTTTATCTCATTTGACTTGGGGATATCAGATTCGTCCTTAGTAATTTGAGTTGGGCCTTTGAAACCATTCATTGCAACAGAATTACCATGCATATTATAATCAACAGGGAATGGCATGCTATTAGTGAACATGTTATTCCAGTAAGGCATGCTAAATGGCATTTGTGGCATACCAAATGCAGCATAATAAGGATTAGGTGCAAAAGGCATATTAGCAAACTGTGCATCCATATTCTGTGTAGACATAGCATTCATAGGCATGGGAGGCATGGCATTCATGTTGGGAAAGTGAGGTGGCACATACATGGAAGTAGGCATCGCAGATTTGCAATTAACAGACAAATGGTTTACACTACCATACTTGACACAGATTTTTCTAGGTGCATATTTATCAGGTGTGTAGTTATTGTGTTTGTTAATCCCTACTTTACCATTTCTATTATTTTTCTTTTTAGTCTGTTTTCACCTCAATCTTTTCAAGTCTGTCACTTAACAGTTTGACAGTCATGTGACCAACATTAGCCTTTTTCCCTTTCTTAACTTGACTCGATTCTCCTGAAACAAAGTTCTTGGAAATAGATCCGTACTTTTCATTCAACTTAACAAGTTTGGCTTTACTGATAGACTTTTTAACAACCGAC
The DNA here is from genome assembly GCF_009905375.1 of Apium graveolens. Classification (NCBI taxonomy): domain Eukaryota; kingdom Viridiplantae; phylum Streptophyta; class Magnoliopsida; order Apiales; family Apiaceae; genus Apium; species Apium graveolens. Next base: position 79,189,335 of record NC_133648.1, on the reverse strand, counting down.
GGATGAGGATTTTCATCAGTCGACGGATAACCCTTTTCGTTATTCGACGGATGACCCTCATCATCCGTCGAGTCTACATCTGTTAGCACTCCATCCACCAAATTTGGTTCTAGTTTCTCCTTGTTCTTTTTCCAGGCTGCATCACAGAAGGACTCGATTCCTTGAACTTTGGTGATTTGAGCATGGACATCTCTAGATGTTTTTCATGCCTTAATCACCTCATGTTCATGCTCGAGCTGCTTCTTCAAAATTTCTTCTTTCTTCAAGGACTCAGTTAACTCCTCCTTGGAAATCTTACATTCAATTCTTAATTTTTCAAAATCAATGAACTGAGACTCTAGCACATTATTTCTCTCACTTAAAAACAAATTGTTTTTTTTTATTTTAGCATTTTCTTTAGTAAGAGACTTAAGTGTAACACGCAAATGATATAACTCTGTAGACATGTCATTTATAGCATCATTACACTCAGCTTTAGATAAATATGCAAGGTTTGTAGTAATTACCTGATTACTTGAAGAACTTGTTTCTATTTCATCAGACTTGGCCATTAGGGCTAGATTGACATAGCTGACATCTTCATCTTCATCCGGACCATCTGCTGCCCAGTCATTTTCTTGTATAATCAAAGCCCTTTCCTTTTATTTGAGCAGCTCAAAGTATTTTTTCTTATAATCTGCAGGCTCAAATTTTTTCTTGCTTGAATCTGACTTTCTACACTCACTGGAAAAGTGCCCTTCCAAGCCACATTTGAAACATTTGAATTTTGATTTATCCACCATGTTTCTATTTGGCTTGGCTGCTCCAAAGTTCTTTTTGAACTTGAGCTTGGCAAATCTTCTAGAAAGAAATGCTAAATGTTCATCAATGTCTTCCATGTCATCTTGGCTCAAAGAATCTTCACTTTCTACTGCAAGCCCATTGCCCTTGTTTTCATAGACCCTTGAAGTTGATTCAACAGCTTCCATCTTCATCTCCTTCTCCTTCTCTAACTCAGCAACTAGTGCAATGGACCCTCCTTTCTTCTTTCCTCTCTCCATCCTCTCATCTTGCTCTATTTCAAGCTCATATATTTTCAGGATGCCATACAGTCTCTCCAAAGTAAACTCCTTATAATCTTGTGAGTTTCTCAATGAGACTGTCATTGGTTTCAATTCCTTTGGAAGAGATCTAAGGAATTTCAGGTTGGAGTCTTTTGTCTGATAGACCCTTCCATGCAACTTTAGAGTATTTAGCAGTTTTTGAAACCTACTAAAAATGTCAGTGAGTGACTCACTTTCTTCATTATGAAAATGCTCATATTGCTGAATCAGTAGTTGCATCTTGTTTTCTCTAACTTGCTCAGTGCCATCACAGATGATCTGTATTGTATCCCAAACATCCTTGGCAGTTTTGCAGTTGATAATGTTGTCAAACATATCACCATCAACTCCATTAAACAGGATATTCATGGCCTTTTTATCCTTCCTGACTTGTTCAATGTCAGGATCAGACCATTCATGCCTTGGCTTGGGGACAGATGGTTCATTTCCAGTTGCAGCTCTCATTGGTACATGAGGCCCTCTTTCTATGCAATACACATAGGCCTCATCTTGAGAAAGCAAATGAAGATGCATCTTTACCTTCCAATGATGGTGATTATCTTTATCCAGAAAAGGAACTTGATTCCAACATCCTTCTTGTTCATCTTGCTGTGTTGTTTTGATCTTTAAACTCTTTGTTCTTCAAGAGCTTGTTCTGATACCAATTGTTAGTCCCTTAACAATGTAAAGAATTACAGAAGGGGGGTTAAATGAAATTCTTGAAACTTTTTTCTTGAATAAAAATGTTCTAACTCAAATATATATATAAGTGTGAATTGATTAGCAGAATGCAGAATAGTTACTTGAAATGAATCAAAACACAAGTAATTAAAAACAAGAGTCTTTAAAAACTTTCTGGTGGATTTGAATGATTCCACCAGAGATATATAATATATATTGAGAGAACTCTGTGTGCAAAAAGCTCACAGCTGCTTACAAAAATGATAACAACTAAGAATGAGAGAAATGCTAAGAATGCAGCTTACAAATGTTTCTCTCTTGTTTGCTTAGTTCCTTAGTTTCTATTCTATTTGTTGCTTCTTGGTTTATATATCACCAAGATTACAAAGTAATAAGACTGGATAATAAAACAAAAACTATCAAGTATAGTACAATGCTACTTCATTACTCTATTCCAGCATCTTTGAAATATCTTCATAATAGCATGGAAATGGCAATGCTTCTTTGTTCTCGAAAACCCAGTTGAATAGGCTACCATATTCCATTTGCATACACTCGACGCATGTGACTGTGTTGTCACTGTCAACACATATTTGAATTCTTTATCCGTCGGGTTCATGATCATCCGTCGAGTTATTGATCATCCGTCGAGTTGTTGATCATCCGTCGAATTCATTGTTGTTTATCCGCCGGGTAGTAATCAGGCACTAGACTTCATTTCATATTGCAGAATTACAAGACATCATCTATGTACAATTAATCAACCTATTATGCATACCTAGTTAAAGTCAACATGACTTAAGTACTACTATAGATTCTAAACAATGTGTATGCAGAAACGTGCTACAGACTTATTGTTACATAAGCTACTCACTCGATGGATAATAAATCATCATCCGTCGAGACTATATTGAGTCATCCGTCGGGACTATAATCCTTATCTGTCGAGTGCTACAAAATTCACTAAGTAAAATCTACCAAGGTGTTTTGTTAATGAAATCATCAAGTTCACAACATATACACAAAAATATGGGATTCATTTTTTTTGAATTCCATGATTTTATCATCTCAAATATTCGAAGGTATGCCAATTAAGTTAAGCGGAGTTATCCGGGTCAAGTCAAAGTCGGGTTATGTGATGGGATTACCAATAGCAACAGTGGACTGCGATGCGATTAAGATATCATTAGCGTGTATCGAAGTCAATTTGTTTCTTTACTTCTCTCTCTCTATTTATCTCTCTCTCTTTCTTTTATTTCTCTCTATCTTTCTCTTTATTCTTCTTTCTCGCAATCAGTAAAAGTGATTCTATTGAAAAATTGGTCAAAGGATGTGGATGTAACAACTGTGCAGAGTGAAGCTTTCGTTATAACTGTTTAGTGTTATTGGAAATTTTGAGAAGAATTGCGTATGCAAGATTGGGAAGTTGGTTAGAAGACCCTTAGTGCTTTCTTCTGCTGATTCCGAGGACAGAATCCTTATAAGGGGGGTAGATTGTAATATCCCATATTTTCAAATATTATTATTATTATTATTTGAAGTTGTTTATGTGATTTTATGTGAATTTTGGTGAATTATCTTGTAATTGGAATGATGTTTTGGGATGTTTATATGTGATATTCTTGGAGTATACTAATTTTTATATGTGCAGAATAAAGTATATATAATTTTGATATTTTTCTGGTAATTTTTGGACTGTTATAGGATTTTATAATAATCTATGAATTTATTAATTATTTTTTGAGTAATTACAAAACTATTTTATAAAGCCAAAAATCGTCCAACTTCCACTGTTTTACATTTTTATAGCCCGAAACTCTTCCGAAAACTCCTTCCTAACCTAATCTAGATATTCTGAAAATTTTTCATGTTTTAAATTTTTCGATCCGGATTACGGTTTGACCCGTATGAGTCCCGGCACAAAATTTTCGATACGATAAACGTTTTGATAAATCAATAAAACCCGTATTATCAAAAGACAGGATATTATTACATTATTTTCGTATAAAGTATTTTATAAGAAGCCCAGTTTTGATAATTATCCAAATCTGGTATTAAATTGTATCATTTTTACAGTTACTTAGCTGCTAAATAATCTATTTTCGGATCCGATATGATCCAATGGGATACTGGTTATGTGTTTTAAAATGCATTTATATGAATAGATCCGTTATTTAGGCGTGCGTTTATTTGCGTTATTCGCTTTATCTCGTTTTATGTGTGTTGAATGTATTTTATACGTGTTCGGGTTTTTCGGTAAATATAAGTATTGTTTTTGTTTTTCGAAAATAAATGGACCGGGACCCCACGGGGACGTCAAACCCCACAAAATTCGTGTTTTCATTTTTATAAAATCAATCGTATTTCAAATACCCAGTATTTCTACATTCTTGAATTATTCGCAATTTTTGGGGAATTTTGATACGAATTTTATATTTTACTGTTTTTAAAATTATTCCCCGTAATTATAATTTTGGGGCTTAATTATTTTAATAATGGGAATAAAAACACCCTAAATTGATTTTTAGGATATTATTTTCTGTAAATATAAATAGCTGCATAATTTTTTTATTTTATTCATTTTTTTTTAGAAAAAAAGAAAATTCAAGAACTTGATTTTGGGGGTGAAATTCTTGAACCAAACTTTGATCACTGATTTTGATCGATTCAGGGAACCAAATCGAGTGTTTTAGTAATCAAAACAATCCTCTTGACGAGACCTTTCTATTGATATCACTCTTGCAATAAGAGGTGAAGTATTTGTAAAAGTCGATTTTTCATCGTGTTCTTCAATTTTGGGGTTCTTCGTTTCTGGTGATTTTTGGTTGTGTTTGAAGCTTGAATTAGCTTGGCCATGTTCTGTAGGATTGATTTATATGTTTTTTATACATTCTATTATTAGAATTGTTAGGAAGAATTTACGATTTTTAACGAGATTTTGAATTCATTTTCCGGTTATTTCATTGATGTTCTGTGTTTAAGGTTACTGGGAATTGATTGTAGAGGTTGTGAGCTATAATTCGACATATATCGCCGTGTTTGGTTTAGGAATGGGCGAGTTCGAGTTTCGCCGGAAATTCGCTGGTTTTAGATTTGTTTTGATCGGATATTGAATTCCCGGATGTTTTGGGACAAGCTGGGTATGCAGGAAGAGTGAGGGAGAATTTTGGGACGATATAGCATCAAAAAAACGAGTCGTTTGATGTTGTTTTGGGTTGTTTCGCAGCCACCGGAACATAGCTGGAAAAATGGAGGCCACCGGCCGGTTTCTGGAATTTTCCAGATTCCGGCGATGTTCTTCGAGCTTTCCGGCGATGTTCTTAGCTCAGGCCAGCCTTTGATCTAAGGTGGAGGTTGATGTCAAACTCAAAAATGTTTCTGACCATTTTTTTTTAAATTTAATTCAAAATTCAGTTTAATTTCTAAAAATCAGTTTTAAATTCCAAAATAATTTGGTTAATTATTTAATAATTAACTGAATTATTTAATTCCAAAATTTTATTTTATTTTTAAAAAAAAATCCAATTTGATTTAATTATTTGTGATTTATTTTAGTTAATTATTTATGAATTTAATTAATTGATTAATCATTTAATCAATTAATTTTATTTATAAATAGATAAATAAAATGTAAATTATTTATAATTAAATTCAAATAATTTTTTAAAAATCTTTTTTTTTTTAATTTTTAAAAATTATATTCTGGTATTTGAAAGTCAATTATTATTATTATTAACTGATTTAATTCTATTTAATTCTTATTTTATTCGTAATAAATAAATCGTTCGTCCGTTTAATACGAAATGAACGCCTCTAGACTCAGAAAAATATTCCACTTTCATCAAAAATACTTTCGAGACCCAAATCTTTTTTGTTTCGAAAGGTCGCTTATTTTACAAGTCATTCTGAGTCGATTATTGATCGATAAATCGTATTTTGACCCGATTTCAGTTTTAAATATTTTGAGTCGAACCTTTTGGCGAACCGAGTCATACGTGGTATGAATTATGTGATACGTGAGTTATGTGTTTACATGCTATGTGAATTATATGTGTATGGGGGTCAAGATTCCTGTGTTTTGCTGTCTTCTTTATGTGCGGGTTATCGTATGGGTAGACATTAGGATTTTGATGCGCAGCTCGTCGAGTAATTATCATTTAGACGATTAAAGTGTGATCTTTTAATTATAGATGCGAGTCTTTCAAGATGATCAGGACCAGATGGAATAGATGAAGGCTAGAGTTGAATAGTATGGAATATTGGGTTGCAACACTGCATGAGCAGCAGGCCAAAAGATTAGTAGAAGAAAGACGATAATGTTTTGAGTCAGAATGTCAGAATAGATGCGTTTTGCGAGTGTGACTAACTGCTAAAAAAACCCAAAGGCAAGTATCCCTATCATCACTTATTGTTCAAGTGATATTTATTTTAAATCTTTCCATGCAAGTATTGCTTTCCCTATTCAGTTCGTAATAGATAAATGTTTTACATATCGCTGAATTAAATGATTTTATTTATGCAAGTATTCTTCTGTTATTCTATGTTCAGAATAGCTAAGTGATTTTACTTATCAAATTACTGGATTTATAAATTTTTTGTTTTTTGAGAAAGATGATTTTGTTGCGAGTATTCCTGCCCAGGTGAATGAGGGAATAAAATTATTTAGGATGTCGAATGATTCGACTCCTTTTTCAATAAAAAGGTTTTTAAGATTGGACTGGTTACTGGTTACAGCGTAGGTGATCGAGATATCGGTCCAGCTGTAATATCTTTCAAGGCTTGTTATGCCTTTTCTGGCGCCCTATAGGTACCGTATGGCTGCGAGATACGTGTAGTACCTATACTTACGATATGGTTGTAGGATATCGGTGTTGTTTCGCGACTGATCATCGGAAATAGCATGAAATATAATTGGTTCCAATCTAAATTGATATCTAAATTTCTTTATTGTTTTGATAATCATAGAATAAATGATTTATGAACTGTTTTTATTTTGGAATAATGGTAAAATGCAGTTTTGATTCAGATTCTGATTTATGCTGATACTTACGTTGTTGTTAAATATCAAAGGTGGTATTAGTATAGATGATTGATGTTGACTTCAGTATGGGATGTTGTGAGCATCAAAGTTCGTATTGATATCTAATTTGATATGACAACAAAATAAGTATTAATATCAAGAGTTCGGTTTTGAGTAAAGTTATGATTCATTCCATAATCATAGCTTCTTGTTATTGTTGTTTACGATATTTCCGTAAACACTATCTTACAAGTGTTGTTCTCGTCAAGATTCAAAGTATTGTTGAAGCATTTCGCTCAAAAATATAAAAATGGTTTTGAATACAATTAAGGAACCAATTCCGGGGTTCCTCAACTAAAATTTTATGATTCAACAATTATGATTTTAAATGTTCTGCTCTAATGCAGATGTCGGTTTTATATCAAAAGACCCTATATATGTCATAATGATCTTGCTGAGTATTTCTTTCGCTCATACTTGCCTGTTTTCAAATTTAACCTCCAGTGAGGATTAGCTTGCGCTGTTTAGCTGCGTAATTCAAGAAAGTAAAGAAGAAGCTTTTGAAAGGTGATTGGTCCAGGGTTTGTGGACTAGTGTAAGTTTTATTGTATAAAGTTGTTTATATTATATTATATTATAGGTGTGTAATTTTATAGTTGGGCCTAGTATACTTCTTTTCGAAGTTATACTAGCGGGTTAAGTTTTGAGATTGAGAAATATTGAAAAGAGTTTTAAAAGAAAGTGAAAATTTATTTGTGGAATTTGGATATCTTATTTCTAGAAATGTAACCTTAAAAGATCTTGGACTAGTTTGGGGTCATAAATGATAAATATCTTCCGCTGGCTATTGTTTATTGATTAAGCAGGTTAATTTGGATTGAGGTTACATCGTGATGACCAAATCCTCTGACCCCGGATTTGGGGGCATTATAGGAAGATCCCTTCAGCCACTCTCTACATCATCAAAAAATATCCCAACCCCTTATCATGGGGTGCACCTAAGAATGCATAACTCAAGTGATCTGGTAGTTGATTGAGCTCAAGTGTGGGAGCTTCTTCAATCGACGGTTTGAGACGCTCTTGAGAAATTTTCAACTCTTCTAACCCAAGAGAATTGAATGGCATATCCAACTTCCTCTTCCACGGAGGTGCATTCAAAACCTGTAGTTCCTCTGCTCCTTCTACTTCAATAACTGATTCCCTTATTAAGGGTCTCTCTAAGGTATCTAACCTTGGCAATTGCTCAAGCTTCGAATTCATGACATAGTCAATCCACTCTACTTTAAAGCACTCCTCTTTAGCTGTGGGTAACTTTATTACCTTGAATACATTAAAAGTGACCTTTTGATCTTGAACCTTCATCGTAAGCTCTCCTTTTTGCACATCGATCATAATTCGGCCTGTAGCTAAGAATGGTCTCCCCAAGATAATGGGAATCTTCTTATCCTCCTCAAAGTCAAGAATTACAAAGTCAGCAGGAAAGATAAGTTTTTCCACCTTGACCAACACATCCTCCACAATGCCTCGTGGATATGTAATAGAACGACCGGCCAACTACAAGGACATATATGTCAGCTTCGGATCAGGTAGACCAAGCTTCTTGAAGATAGACAAGGGCATCAGATTGATGCTAGCTCCAAAATTACATAAACACTTGTCGAATGACAAGTTTCCGATGGTGCAAGGAATAGTGAAGCTTCCAGGATCTTTAAGCTTCGAAGGCAACTTTTATTGCAGCACAGCACTGCACTCTTCCGTTAGAGCCACGGTTTCTAAGTCATCGAGCTTCACTTTCCGAGAGAGAATACCTTTCATAAACCTCGCATAGCTAGGCATCTGTTCAAGAGCTTCAGCGAAAGGTATGTTGATATGAAGTTTCTTGAACACCTCCAGAAACTTAGCAAATTGCTTATCCAACTTCTGCTTCTGCAGCCTTTTAGGAAAAGGAGGTGGAGGATAGACCTGTTTTTCCCGTATATTACCCTCAGGAGGAGTGTGTTCCATAGTTTTCTTCCTTGATTCCACTTCTGCTTCCTTCTGCACATCTTCTTCAGCCAAAACTTCAGATTCTGGAACTTGAGATTTTTCGGGGCTTGCAACCTTCCTAGACCTTAATGTAATTGCCTTAACCTGCTCTTCTGCTTCCCTCTTGCTTGGAACTTCTGCATCACTAGAAAGCGTTCCTGGTAGTCGATTCAATAAGATGTTAGCAATTTGTCCTATATGGTTCTCCAGAGTCTTGATAGAAACAGCTTGGCTTTGGCATATAAGAGCCTGGTTTTTGTACATAAGCCACAACTCCTCCAATTCAGATTTTTCATTCGAAGATAGACCTCCATCATGAGTTTGTTGTTGAAGTTGGAGTTATTGTCTTGGTGCAAGTTGTTGCTGAAAACCAGGAGAATTAAATTGATTGTTTCTAAACTGCTGGAATGGCTGTTGCATCGCATTCTACTTGTTACTCTAACTAACGTTAGGATGATTCCAGTTGTCAGGATGATAAGTGGCAGGAACTGGATGCTGCGATCTCTAAACATTGCTCACAAACTGAGTTGAGTCACTAGATATAGCGCATTGCTCCGTCGCATGCGGACCTGCACACAGCTCACAAGCACTGGTTATCTGCTTAACACCATAGTTAGCTAGAGAATCGATCTTCATAGACAACTCCTTTAGTTAAGCAGTGATAGTCGTAGTTGTATCCACTTGAAGAACTCCAGCTACATTGCCCTATGGCAATCTCGTGCTTCTTTCGCCTTTTTCGCCGTCAAAATGTGAGTTGGATACTAATATTCATTAGCAGCCATCAGTTCAATTAGATCATAAGCTTCATCTTAGCTCTTAGCCCATAAGGCTCCACCTGATGCTGCATCAAGCATGGGTCTGGACTGTGCTCCCAAACCATTTTAAAAACAATTGATGATTATCCAATCAGGCATTCCATGATGAGGACACTTCCTAAGCATCTCCTTGTAGCACTCCCAAGCTTCATATAAAGATTCTCCTGATTGTTGCACAAATTGAGTAAGAGCATTCCTGATTGCAACTGTCTTTGCCATAGGGAAGAATTTAGTGAGAGATTTTTGAGCAAGATCTTCCCAAGTAGTAATCGAACCAGCTGGTAAAGAGTGTAACCAGCTCTTAGCCTTGTCCCTCAGAGAGAATGGGAATAGTTTCAGCTTCACAGCATCTTCAGAAACACCATTGAACTTGAAGGTGTCGCAGATCTCAATGAAATCCCTAATGTGCATATTGGGATCTTCCATTGGAGAACCCCCAAATTGGATTGAATTCTGCACCCATTAAATCATGCTAGACTTGATTTCAAAAGTATTAGCCGAGATGGCTGGTCTGACAATGCTAGATTGAATGTCATTGATCTTGGGTTGAGAAAAATCCATCAAGGCTTTCGTTCGTGCTGCTGGATCTCCCATTGTAATGAGTACCTGAAACACAAACAAATAAACCGTGAAAGTAAAAAAATCCGAGTCAGTGAACTTTAACGACCACTGATGATAAGCACATAAACTAAAAATTAACACCGAGTCCCCGGCAGCGGCGTCAAAAACTTGTTAGGGCGAAAACACACGCTAATATTCACGCAAGTATACGCGTTCGCAAGTAGTATAAGATATAAATCAGATTCGTTCCCACAGAGACTGGTTTAGGTTAAGTTCAATTTATGCACCTATGCAACAATGTATGGTTATCACTCAATGCTAAGATAAATAACAAATTGGGTTTTGATTAAACTAAGAGATTATACTAAATAACATTAACTAAGAGAATTGAGGTTGAATTACTATATATGACAAACATGGGATCCTAACTTCATTAAATACTTCATTCAATAGCCTTTTTGTTCTTAACCTTAGCATGTAATGGTGATGACACTAATCAAATAACACGAAACTAGTAAATGCCAACTTTCGTTGTACGAATACCCTACTACCAAGCATCCACAAAAGAGATAGAAGTTGAATAGATACCAATTATGCTTAGTCCTTATATGTCTATAAGAATTGAAAACATAATAGTTTAATGCGCAAGTTATCTATCGTGATTACATAGGGAAAGTAAGATGGTTAAAATTACCTACGAATCATGCATAACAAATACATGAACCTATGCTAGCATGGCAAGTTTTAAACCTCTATATTCACTATCGCTTCAATAGAGATTAACACGTTATCTTATATGTTAGCTACGCACATAAGACGAATAAGCACAACCAATACTAGGATATCAATCAATCATCACACATCAAGATATTGAAATAAATTAACTATAGAAATCCATAAGTAAATCCATTAGAACCCCACAATAACGATTAATTCATAATCGAACTCATCATCATCATGGGTTCCAATGAAAGCATGATAATAAACAATATAAGAGTACTAGGGTTCAAGAAAAAATCGAAAACAAGCATCCAAGTATCGCCTAAATCAAAGAAAATAAAAGTCTTCTTCTTCGTAGCCGTCTCGTGCTCTCTAGGTCTTCTTATTGCTCTCCCAGGTCTCCTTTGTTGTTAAAAACGTCTTTTTATGGGTATACATAGGCTTCAGGATGACTAGGACTCTCAAAATTTTCAATTTCGACTAAATCATGATTCTGAGGCAGAAATCGGGTGCAACCACGCTGAAATAGTGTTTTCAGCGGCGCGGGCGCCCTGCCTTCTGGCACGGCCGCGCTGACATTCAGGAATTTTTCTGACAATTCTTCTTTTGGCCATAACTTGAGTTCTGCTCATCAGAATTAGGCGATTCAACTGCCCACTCGAAGCTAACGAGATTCTCTACAACTTGAGAATAACCTAGGCTTCCAATTCTGACCTCTTTTCAGTATATTTCCTTGAAAAGCTCCTTTCTTCATATAACTGATGCCTGAAATGCAATAACGCAAAAACACATCAAAAATACCAACAACTTGAGTCCAAAACATCAACTTAAGCCTGAAATGAAGCGTTCCAGGTAGATATAAAATTCACTTATCATAATACAACTCTTATAGTCTGAGGAGTAACTACCCTTTTCTTCCTTTCAAACTCAAACACCAAGATTGGAGTTCCATTGGCACCTATATCATCATACACTCCAGTTTTCCAGATAGAGAGCACCTGATCACCGGATATAGTTGTGGGTTCTATAAGAGCAAACCCAATCTCACTGGATCTGAGAAAGTCATGAAAAATGTGAAAATCGATATTCATGCTGTTGTTATCCAGAATAGCAGAATAGTTGTTAATAACAAATTTTCACAGTCATAATTTAATGGTTTAGAAGCAACTGTTGAAGTCATGGTCAATTTGTAAGAAAAAAATTCTGAACAGAAATTAGGGTTTTAGAGTTTATAGGTGAGAGAAAGTAAAGTAGCAGAGAGAAAAATAATAGAGATAAGTAAAGTGTTAATTGAAATCAAGAATTGATTTTGTATAACACATCATTCCACTAACTTAGAAACATTTCAATTTAGTGGGATAGGTGGCAGTATACAATTGACTGTAGAAGTAATCATGTATACATATGTTACTACGTGCACAGTTCCCGAGAATAAAGTTTTGTATAAAATTGAACGTTTTTCATAACCTCACGCCATCATATAAACAACTGTAATCATGCAAAAAATACCCATTTGCAAAAAACTTCACACCTGTTATTAAAATACTGATTAAAACAAAAATTCAAAAATTATCATCAGAATTAATAGTCAATCAGAGTTTGACTAATATCAGTATATAATTAACAACTATCAGGATTTATAAGTCAACACAAGTTTGACCAATATCAGATCGTATGCACATAATTAGAGTTTAACATGCAACTACTGGCTGGGATTAATAGAAGCTAATTACATGCTTTCATGGCATCAGATTTTAACACTATAATCAGTATTTAGCAAGTACTGATACGTAATAATAAGATACCGCACTCTAACTATCAGTAGTTATTCCTAATTATCAGAGTTTGAGAAATGTCCTGATATCATTCCCAATTTATTCATTAATCTTGTAAAAGTAGCTTCACAGATAGGCTTGGTGAATATATCTGCTAATTGCTGATCTGTTGGGACAAATACCAATTCTACTATTCCTTCTTCCACATGTTCCCTTATGAAATGGTACCTGATGCTGATGTGTTTAGTCATAGAATGTTGTACTGGATTTCCTGTCATTGCAATATCACTTTGATTATCACAATATATATGAATAGAAGAATACTCTAACCCATAATCCAGTAACTAATTCTTCATCCATAGAATTTGAGCACAACAGCTTCCTGCAACAATATATTCAGCTTCTGTAGTTAATGTGGAAATTGACTTTTATTTCTGGCTAAACCAAGAAACCAATCTGCCACTAAGTAATTGGTAACTTCCAGAAGTATTTTTCCTGTCTATTTTACATCCTACAAAATCAGTATTTGAATATCCAATTATCTTAAAATCAGGATCTCTAGGATACCATAATCCAAGATTCATGGTGCCTTTGAGATATTTAAAAATTCTTTTCACATCCAATACATGAGGTTCCCTTGGATCAGCTTAGAACCTTGCAAAGAGACAAGTAACATACATGATATCGGGTCTACTAGAAGTCAAGAATAGGAGTGAACCAATCATACCTCTGTAGTCAGTTATATTTACTGATTAACCAGTATTTAAATTTTACTTGGTTGCAGTGGCCATGGGAGTTGTTGCAGTTGAACTGTCTTGTATTCCAAATCTTTTGAGCAAATTCCTGGTATATTTGGATTGATTTATGAAGATTCCTTCATCAATATGTTTTACTTGTAAACCCAATAAATAACTCAATTCTCCCATCATACTCATTTGATATCTAGACTGCATTAGCTTTGCAAATATCTCACAAAGTTTATCATTAGTAGAACCAAAAATGATATCATCAACATATATCTATACTAATAATAAGTCCTTACCATGTATTTATAAAAGAGAGTTTTGGCAATTGTTGTTAATCCTAGACAATCTAACAGTTGAATTACACAAGGGGGAGTTGAATGTAATTCTTGGTTTCTTCTTTGATTTTAAGAACTTCTCTAACAAATATACATAACAATGTCTAAATATGCAAAAGTACGGAATGAAAGTATTGATGTATTCAAACACAAAGTAATTTAAACACAAGTATTTAAAAACTTTCTAGTGGATTGAACTTATCCACCAGATATATATATATATCTCGAGAACTATGCGATACAAAGATTGTACACAGTTTCTTACAAGTAGAATCACAAGGAACAGGGAAATTCTTCACAGATACAGCTTTTTCTATTTCGCTAATTGATTGCTTAATTTACTACTAGCTACTTTTGGTTTATATATTACCAAGTTACAAGTGAAAAAGACAACTAATAAAATAAAAAGTGTATTTTTCTAATCACATGCTTCTTCATTTCTCCATCCAGTATCTTTGATTTTCTTCAAGTAAGCATGGAAATGGAAATGCTTCTTTATTCTCTAAAACCTGATTATAGGTTGCCACATTCCTTTTGTGTGTAATCAACCCATGTGACTGTCAAGTCACTATCAACTCCTGTTTGAAATTCATCCTCCATCGAAACTCAATTGAATCATCCGTTGAGACTCTATTGGATCATCCGTCGAAATGTGACTTGGGTCATCCATCGAAGCCTTGTGAAGAACATCCGTTGAAAGTGTTTCTATAGCAATTGACTCAATTTCACTTATATAAAATTACAAGGCATCTAATATATACAATTTTCCAACCTATTTTACGTATCATTCTTGCAGTCAACATGACTTAGAATGTCCTACAACTTCTAATTCTTTAAGGCATTACAATATATAGGAATGTGCTACAAAATACTTATTAATACATAAGCTACTCTTTCAACGGATGACAGATAGGATCATCCGTCGAAAGCTACAAAATACACTTAATCAAATTTACTAAGGTGTTTTTACAAGTTATCATCAAGCCCGCAACATATTCCTAACAATCTCCCCCAATTTATGCCTACTAGAATTGTAGGCATAAACTTAGAGGGACTTGATGATAACAAAATACCTTTTTACATAGAGATTATTCAATAGTAGATAAAAATGATACTGCAATTTATTGAAACTTGATAAAAGAAAGTTCACACACGTCTTACAGGCTTTGTTCAAGGTGCTCCTCTTGTCTGAGCAAATTAATCCTTTCTCCTAGATTGTCTAGTCATCTTTCCCAGCTTCTCATTATTCTCTTCAATCTGGTGTTAGAGTTGTCTGTAGAACACAGATTCATCTTCATTTGATTGATCAAGCATCTCCTGCATTTCCTTGAGAGTTTCATTGCTTGATATCTTTAATTGATCATCTAATCTAAAGAATCTTCTTATGTTCTTTTCATCCTTGAACTCCATTAGCCAGTATGGCCTCAAATGTACTCTATCCCCAGTGTAAGGAATAGTTAAAACTCCTGGGAGTGCATTTGGGTCTCTCCAACTTTGTCTTATTCTCTCAATCTAGTTGAGTATCTGCTTCTTGGCATCAATATTAAAGCCAAAGTTTTTCTTGATTGAGGATAAAATTTTCACTAAGACAGAGAAGCCTTCATTGAGAATCCTATGAAGAAGCCAAGTGATTTCCCTGCCACCCTTGTACTTGAACACCAATCTTTTTGGAAGTCTTTTATAGGCATCAATAACCCTAACTTCATCTAGCTCATCTAAGTAAAGAGTGATGTCAGAGAACTCCTTAATGTCACAGATGAATAGTTGATCTCCTTTGTTGACAATAGGTTTGGGTTTGGGTAGATTTTTGGATTTGAATGGAACTGACTTGACTGGCTTGCTTGGTTTGGACTTTCTTCTTTTATCTGAGGTAGTTAGAATTGGGAAGTTTAGATTAGGGATAGGTGGGTTTCTCCAGTCTATTGGTTCATCCTTTGGAATTATTGGCTCACCATTAAAATATACATCTGAATAGACCTTGGTTTCAGCTTGCTCCATTGTGGGCAAGGTTGATTGATTTGTAGTGGTAGACTGGGTAGACTCAGGTTCATCTTCTTCTTTTTCTTCTCCAAAATTCAGCTTCCTTTTGGTTGTTTCCTTTCTCATCCTTTTCCAATTTTTTGCTTTGGTTCTTCCAGTTTCTCAGTTTCAGTGATAGTAGCAGGCTTCTCAGCTTCTGATTTGGTAGCAACCTTTTCAACCTTTTTCTTAGCTTCTAAGGCAGCCTGCCTTTTCTGATTCTTAATTCTCATCTTTTATTCTCTTTTGGTTTCTACAAATTGTGGATGTCCAGCCATCACATAAATTTATTTACCATGTTTCTAGACTTTGGCTATCCTCTTCTTTAAAACTGAGTCTCTAGGATCTTTGATGTGAGCAATAGAATGACCAATCGGTTTCTTTTTATATGGATGAAGAGTTGCATATACTAGGTCCAAAGGATTCTTGGTAGAATATTTTGAAGAATGTTTCTTGGGATTCAAGATCACATTGGCCTTTGGATGTCTTCAAGCAGAGGTTTGACCTCTCCCCATGTTCCTCAAGCTCATTTCACTGATAGGGATTTGTCTCAATCATGTAAAGTGTTTCACAGATTTATCTTGCTTTGCATTTGGACCAAAAACCTTTTCAATCTTCTCATCAATTTACTTCAATTGTTCATTCAGCCTGAGCTCAGCTACTGCAATATTGATCAAGTCAATGATATCCAAAACTGGTGGCTTTGTGAAAGTAATTATTGGAACAATCATTTTGTTGTCTTGAATATGCACATCCTTATCCCCCTCACTACCTTGGGTAAGTGCATCTTTCTCCCCTTACTGGCTGGGACAAGTGCATCTTTCTCCCCCTTTTTGTTATCATCAATTAAAACAGAGTTTGAAGTTTGAGCAGCCACCAATTTCTGAAGAAGGAGTCTGATGAACTTGGTTGTTCTGGATCTTGGTGATTGAAGTTTCAGTGCTTTCAGCCTAGTGTCCAAAGAATCAACCTTGCTACTTAAGTCAGAATCCTTCCTGAGTTTCCTGTTAATGTCTCTCATTGTAATGTCGGGATGGTTGGACTCTATCTTTTTAGTGATGTCCTTCTTGACTTGTGCAATGTCTGTCTTGATTTCATTCACATCTTGACTCTATTTAGAGATTGAATCTTTTGCAGTTGTAGAGACTCAAGATGTGCTTGGAGAAGATTTTTGGTGTTGGAATCTGTGTTGGGTTGAAGAGCTGTTTGAGTCTGATAGATAATGTGGAATAGAGTGGATTTGAAATGATGTTCACTGCAGTCTTTGCTAAATATCCAGGTTGAAGTGCTTGTGCTTGAACTAGGACCTGCATCTCCCCCTATGTCCATGACATCCTCTTCATCATTAGAAACATCTCCAAATGTACCAGTATAATCTAATTCAAAATCATCACCAGTTGTAGGTGGAAGAGAGTTGATTGCATCCTTGGCCCTTAGCATTGAAGCTATTATGTGCACCAAGTTTAGTATCCTCTCAGCAGCCTCATTGTCATGTTCAGCCAAAGTTTGATAAGCTGGAATAGGGTGAATAAATGCCTCAGCTTCATAAGAAATAGAGTCTAAAACAACTTGATATTCTTGCTGAAATAGCTGCTTCTTTTTAGCCTCATTGACATCCCTTAACTCGCTAATAATGGGCTCTTCACATTCTTCACTTGTACATGCATTTCTCTCTTTTTCTCTCTTTTATTGCATCAAGGGCTCCCCTTGGCTACCCTCCCTCACACCCTCACCTTCACCATCTAAGGTGGGACTCCTCTCACTCAAAATCATCACTAGCTGTAGGTGGAAGAGAGTTGATTGCATCCTTGGCCCTTAGCATTGAAGCTATTATGTGCACCAAGTTTAGTATCCTCTCAGCAGCCTCATTGTCCTGTTCAACCAAAGTTTGATAAGCTGGAATAGGGTGAGTAAATGCCTCAGCTTTATAAGAAATAGAGTCTAAAATAGCTTGATATTCTTGCTGAAATAGCTGCTTTTTTTAGCCTCATTGACATCCCTTAACTCACTAATAATGAGCTCTTCACATTCTTCACTTGTACATGCATTTCTCTCTTTTTCTCTCTTTTGTTGCATCAAGGGCTCCCCTTCGTTACCCACCCTCACACCCTCACCTTCACCATCTAAGGTGGGACTCCTCTCACTCACTCTTGCCATGCTGGAAAAAATAGCATGCATTTTGTCACTCATTTCCTCTCCTTTTCCTGAGAGCAACTCAGCCTCTCACTCAGTTCACTCCCTTCCCTCAATCCTAGTAGTGATTGAACTACTACTAAGTCATCTACACTTGTAACAATTGTGGAAATTTCAAGTGATGCAGTGATATTCAACTGATGAGGGACATCCGTCGAAATACTAGTTGAGAAATTCAACGGATAATTATTGTTAAGGACATCCGTCGAGAGACAATCACTAGTCGATGGATGAATAATATCCGTCGAGAGAGTAGAAATGATAGAGTTTGGAGTTGAAACTACTGTAGAATCTGTGGTGATTGATTTGAGATTATGCACAGATTTCTCAGTAGAATCAGGAAGAAATGGCAAGTGAGCCAACAATCATCCAAAAGATGATGCTCACTTGCTTGAGATTTTGGCTTCTCCATGAGAGTTAAAGATAATGAATCAGGAATTGATGTATTTATCATATCCACATCCAGTGAGTTTGTGGGAGAATTATGTGTGTGGGGTGTTTCAACTATGAGAGATTTTGGTTGTGACTCCACATTTATTGGAGCTGCATCAATCTGACTTTGAGATGGTGCATTAACTGAGTCTTTGACTGTAGTTGGTACTGTGTGTGCACCCTGTGTATCCCCAATTATTTTAGATTTCTTATTTCTTATGTAAGTTTGAGGTTGGTCTATGTCCCTAACCCTTTTGGCCTATGCTCTTGGTTGAGAGCTTGTTTCAATAGTCACATCCTTTTGGGAGGATGCAACTAGCAATGAGCTTAAATCCTTATTAAGCATTATAGTCTGTTGGGATAATGCAATGTGGCTGGTTTGGGTTTCACTTACCTCACTCTCCTTATCCTTAGGGTTTCTTTGATTTTCACCATGTCCCTCACCTAACTCACCACCCTGAACACTCCCCTCTTGGTGTTAGGTAGATTTTAAAACTAGTTTCTTTTGAGAGGAATTAGAGTGGGTTTTCTTTGACTTGGATTTAAAATTTTTTGATTTTGTGGCTTGGGTTGGCAAGTGTTTGGTCACTATCACAGATGTCATAGCCACATTTGTTTGTAAAAAAGTTTGGGTAGAAATTGGAGCAGAAGAAATTACCTCATTTACCTGTTGAGCCTCCATTATTGGCAAATAGATGAGGGGAACCTTACTGTGGTGATTTTCCCTGTTAAATCAGCAATAACTCTCTTTTCTTGAACCCAACAATCAAGCTTGTTGGTTGGGTTCTCAATTACAAGATCTTCAAAAACAAAATTAGCTAAAAACATAAAGAATCTAGCATAATATTTGTTCTTAGACCTTTTCTTAATGTCTCCTAATTTATACCCTAGCTCATACATTACAGAATTACTTAAATTAAAATACTTATCACTCAAAAACATGTAAAGCATGTTAACAATAGAATAGCAAACAACATCAAAATTACTAATCTTGCCAGAAAATGCCTTAACAAAAGAATCACAGAGAAAGCTCCACTCTTTTCTAAGGCCCATTCTCCTAACCTCACCTAACTTGGAGGGATTAAGAGAATAACCCATAGAAGTAAGCATGTTGCTCACCTCTGTGTCTGTGTGGAATAAGAGTGTTATTTTCAGGCAGTTTAAAGCATGCTTGTAATGTATCACAGTTAATGCAGTGGTCCTTACCTTTGAGAGAGAAGGTAATGTTCTTATCTTTTGAATTGAACATGGCAGTGGTCCAAATCTCCTCAACAACTTCACAATAGATGACCGAAGATTCAAGCATAGTATAACTCAGTTTGTAGCCTCGAATGAAGTCCATCATTTTGTGATAGTCCTCAGAAGCAGCAATCTCCTTGTTTACCAATGCGATAAAGTTATTCATTTCATATACAAATAGGGGAGGAACTAGGGGGGACCGAAGGGAGCCCCGGTCCCCTTCAACTGCGGAAAAAAAGATGCTTAAAACTAAAGTCTAAAAACAGAACATACTTGTTCCGTTGTTCTGCTCCGGTCCCAAAACCCCCAAAACCCCCAATACACACTATACATGCAAGCCTTGTTTCTTAAAGATTGTCCTTATGAATATTACATTCATTGTCTAGCACATCAATTACAATTAGCACTTGTGGCTGCAACAAGAGAAGTACCTCAGATTCACACTTTCTTTCAAAATATGGTCTTTATTATCAATGCGGTTACTAGTTCTTCTAAGCGGCATGATGAGTTGCAAGCTAATCAAATTGCTGAAATTGAACATTTAAAGGAAATAGAAGAGATTCAAACAGGTAAAGGTCTCAATCAAATTGGAACATTACAACATCCCGGAGATACTAGATGGAGTTCACATTTCACTGCTATATGTAGTTTGATAAGAATGTATGGTGCTACTCGCTCGGTTTTAATTGACGTTGCTGCTCAAGGGACAACTTTTTCTCAACGAGGTGATGTTTTAAGTGCTATTAAAATGTTAATGTCTTATGAATTTGTGTTTATTTTACATGTGGTTAAGGAGATAATGGCTATTACTGATCTACTTTGTCGAGCATTACAACAAAAGTCTCAAGATATTTTAAATGCCATGCATCTGGTTTCTACTACAAAGATGTTGATTCAAAAATTGAGAAGTGGTGGTTGGGAGAGTCTCTTAGAAAATGTGAGATCATTTTGTGAACGACATACTATCTTGATTCCAGATATGAATGCTCCCTACTTTGATGTGCTTAAATCTCTTCGTCGACAAGGAAAACAAAAGCAAATGGTGACAATGGAACATCATTACCGAGTAGAAATCTTTACAGCTGCCATAGATCAACAATTACAGGAGCTAAACAATAGATTCAGTGAACAAATGACGGAGCTTCTCATTTTAAGTGCATCACTAAATCCTAGGGATGGTTACAGGTCTTTCAACATAGAGAACATTTACAAGTTAGCTGAAAAGTTTTATCCAGAAGAGTTTTTGGGAGATGAAAAAATCCATCTACAGTGTGAACTACAACATTATGGGTTAGATGTTCTGGTTCATCCAGATTTGAAGAATCTATCTACTCTTGGTGATTTATGTCATGGATTGGTAAGCACAGGGAAAGCTGACATGTATCCATTAGTCGATAGACTATTAAGGCTTGTCTTGACTCTTCCAGCATCTACTGCAACATCTGAACGAGCTTTTTCTGCTATGAAAATTATGAAAACAAGTCTTCACAATCGAATGGAAGATGAATTTCTTAGGGATTATTTGATAGTGTATATTGAAAAGGAGATTGCGGAGACCATTTCTACCGAGGAGATCATTGATTCTTTTTATTTGATCAAAGAAAGGTGTGCACATCTCAAATAAATTGGTATGTTTTCTACTTTTATTTATTTTAGTCCCCCAATGTTAGATTCCTGGTTCCGTCCCTTTATACAAACCCAGTTTGAGACATGATTTTGACTACTAGTGCCATTGCTGTGATTGAAAGTAGTTGCAGAAAAAGGGATTTTTGCTTTGTAGACGAAGAGAGTTAGTAGAAATTGCTTTGAGAAAGATAAAAGTAAAATAGAAAATAAAATGGGGCTTTTATACTTTCTCAGAAATAGACAAGTAAAAATTAAAAATTAAAATAAAGTACCCAATGAAATTTGCCCAAAATAGCCGTTTAAAATAAAATAAACTATAGAAATTCCAAAGGTTATCCATCGAAATATACTTACAGAATGTAAGTAAATTCGACGGATAAGAAATAGAATTAACGGCTATGATTAAAACAATTCGACGGATGAAAATTAAACAGATACCCATCGAGATAAAAAGTTCCCAGAATAATATTTGATTTTTCAACAGATAATAAAATTTAACGGATATTCATTTTCGACGGATAATGAACATCCTTCGAGACATAAATTTTGACAGCCAAAATTTCATCCGTGACAAGAAAAATCAAATTTGATTCTGGCTGCATTTCAAATTGCTTAGACATCAAAATCAATTAGGAGTAATTAAGCATACCTAACTCACTTACCAACCTATAAAAGGTGGACTCATCAAGTGGCTTGGTAAAGATGCCTGCCAGTTGCTTCTCACTTGGAACAAAGAACAAAATGAAGTTCCACGATATCGTTCATGACATGTTCTCTAATAAAATGGTACTTGATGTCAATGTGCTTTGTCCTTGAATGCTGCACAGGATTTTCAGTAATAGCAATGGCACTTGTGTTGTCACAAAAGATTAGAATCTTGTCCACTTGTAGACCATAATTCAATAATTGATTTTTCATCCATAAAATATGTGCATAGCAACTGCCAGCAGCAATATATTCAGCCTCAGCTGTAGAGGTAGAGACTGAATTTTGTTTCTTACTAAAGCAGGACACTAACTTATTTTCTAGAAATTGACAGGTTCCTGTTATACTTTTTCTATCAATTTTACAACCTGCATAATCTGCATCTGAATAACCAATTAGATCAAAAACCAGAATCTCTTAGATACCAAATGCCAAGTTTTGTTGTTCCTTTGAGATATCTGAAAATTCTCTTAATAACTACTAAGTGAGATTCTCTAGGATCAGCTTGAAATCTAGCACAAAGACATGTAGCAAACATTATATCTAGCCTACTAGCTGTTAAATATAAAAGTGAGCTAACCATGCCTCTTTAACTTGAAATGTCCACAGACTTTTCAGTAGTGTTTATTTAAAATTTAGTGATAGTGGTCATGGGGGTTTTTGCAGATGTGCAATTTATTAAGTCAAACTTCTTTAAAAGATCATAAATATATTTGGTTTGACTAATGAATATTCCATCACTAACTTGCTTAACTTGTAAACCAAAAAAGTAAGTTAGTTCTCCCATCATGCTCATTTCATATTTACTTTGCATCAATTTGGCAAACTTTTTGCAAAGTTTCTCATCTATAGAGCCAAATATAATATCATCTACATAAATCTGAACAAGTATGCTAGAGCCATTAATATTTCTAAAGAAGAGAGTTTTATCAACAGTACCTCTTGTGAAGTAATTTCTAAAATGAACTTTGACAAAGTGTCATACTAGGCTCTAGGTGATTGCTTCAAACCATAAAGTGCTTTCAAAAGATAGTAGACATTTTCTGGAAGGTTGGGGTCTTCAAAACCAGGAGGTTGACTGATATAGACTTCCTCCTCCAAATCTCCATTCAGAAATGCACTTTTGACATCCATTTGATAAACTTTGAAATTGGCATGGGCTGCATAGACTAGAAAAATTCTGATGGCTTCAAATATTGCAACAGGAGCAAATGATTCATTAAAATCTATTCTTTCTTATTGACAATAGCCCTTAACAACCAATCTAGCTTTATTCCTGACTACTATGCCATTTCCATCCATTTTGTTTCAGAATACCCATTTGGTGTTAATAGGATTTTTGCCTTTAGGTTTGGGTACCACCTTCCATACCTTATTCATTTCAAATTGGTTTATCTCTTCCTGCATAGCTAAAACCGAATCAGGATCCAACAAAACTTCCTCTACCTTCTTTAGTTCTTCTTGAGATAGAAAGTTGTTGTGTAGGCATTCTTCTTAAGTTGTTTTCCTAGTTTACACTCTTAAAGATGCATCACCAATAATAAGTTCAAATGGGTGATCTCTAGTCCATTTTCTTTGTTGTGGTAGATTAGCTCTAGATGAAGAGGCCTCATATCTGTCATGATGTGTGACTGAGTTTTGATTAGAAGAAACTCCCCCTGAGTTTGTGGATCTTTGACTTAAAGTTGGGGTCCTTTTTGAGTGTGATCTATATCAACTTTCAACTCCTATTGATGGCTCAACGGATGTTGATCTTTGCCTCTTTACGGAAGATGCAGATTATCTCTCAACGGATGATGCACTTGGTCTTTCGATGAATGTTGAATTATGTGCTTCATTTGTTGCTGACTTTTCTTCATTGTCCTTAGAGATTATTTCTTGATCATTTTCATCTTCACTATCATCAAAATCATCTCAACATTGTCAAATTTGAGGCTTTCATGGAAACCTTCATCTTGCAGTCCTTCAATCTTCTTATCATCAAACACAACATGTACAGATTCCATAAAATGTTGGTTCTAAGATTGTAGACTCTGTATGCCTTTCCAACTGCATACCTAACAAAAATACCTTCATCTGCTTTGGCATCAAACTTTCCATGTTGCTCAGTTTGATTCCTTAGAATATACCATTTGTAGCCAAATACATGAAGAAATTTTTATTTTTGGCTTTCTGTTCTTGAATAATTGATAGGGAGTCATGCATTTTGCTTGATTGACCAAAGAAATATTCTGAGTGTAGCATGCAGTATATACAGCTTCTGCCCAAAAGTATGTTGGTAACTTTGATTCTTCTAGCATTGTTCTTGCAGCTTCAATAAGAGATATATTCTTTCTTTCCACCACCCCATTTTGTTGTGGAGTTCTAGCTGCTGAAAATTCATGCATGATTCCATTTTCTTCACAAAATAACCACATGACAGAATTCTTAAACTCAATTCCATTGTCACTCCTGATTCTTCTTACTTTGATATCATGATGATTGTTGACTTGTCTTATTTAATTGATAATGATTTCACTAGCTTCATCTTTAAATTTGAGAAAATATGTCCAAGTGAACTTTGAGAAATCATCAATAATCACTAGGCAGTATCTTTTCTTTGAGATTGACAGTACATTGACTGGTCCAAACAAATCCATATGCAGAAGTTGTAGAGGTTCTTCAATTGTATATCCAAGCTTCTTTTTTAATGATGCCTTGATATGTTTTCCTTTCTGACAGGCATCGCATAGTCCATCCTTTGAGAACTCAACTTGAGGAATGCCTCTTACAAGATCTTTCCTGATTAATTCATTCATAGTCTTGAAGTTCAGATAGGACAGCTTCTTGTGCCATAGTCAACTTTCATCTTGACTTGCTTTACTGAAAAGACAAATAATAGAATTTGCACTTGATGAGTTGAAGTCAGCTAAGTACAAATTTCCTTTTCTCACTCCAGTGAGAACCATTTTGTTGTCCTTCTTGTTTGTAATAACACAGGCTTCAGAATTGAATGTTACTGAGTTGCCCTTATCACAAAGCTGGCTGACACTCAAAAGATTATGTTTGAGTCAATCCACTAGAGCAACTTCCTCAATGATGACATTATCTTTAGAAATCAAGCCATATCCCATAGTATACCCTTTGCTGTCATCTCCAAAAGTAATACTTTGGCCAACTCTCTCCTTGAACTCAGTGAGTAGGGTAGAATTTCCAGTCATGTGCCTCGAGCAGCCAGTATCCAGATACCAAAGATTCTTGTTATTTCCCTGCACATATCATAATCAAATCAAGTTGATTTTGGTACCCAAGTTTCCTTGGGTCCTGCCTTGTTATCCTTTTTTTAGGTTTCTTAGGCTTGTCCCCATTTGACTCAGGTGATTGAGATTCAACCTTGGTCAATAGAGTAGGGCTTTGAAAATCATTCATAATTGCAGAGTTATCATGCACAGGTTGATTAACATGAAATCGCATATTATGTGCAAACATATTATTCCAATAAGGCATGCTAAATGGCATTTGAGGCATACTAAATGCAACATAGTAAGGAATTTATGCAAATTGCATATTAGCAAATTGTGTATTTATTAGGCACAAAGCATGCGCTAATAATTCACGCAAGTATACGCGTTCGCAAGTAATATAGAATAATTTCTAGTTCGTTCCCACAGAGACTCATACTAATTATATTTAATTAACACTTACTCACCAATGTATGTTTACTTCTCAATGTCAAGACACTAACACTTAAGGTTGATTGACTAATTATTAACTAAGATTAACTACGAGAATAAAACACTTAAATAACACTTGAATTAACAATATTAAACACACATGAGATCATAACTTCATTACTACTTCATTCAATAGTTATTGTTATTACTCTTAGCACGTAACAGTGATGATATTAATCGAACAACACGAAACTGATAAAAGCCAACTTTCGTTGTACAAGTACCATTCTACCAAGCATCCACAATTAAGATAGAAGTTGAATAGGCATCAGTTATGTTGAGACCCTATATGTCTACATAATTTAACAACATAACGATTTAAGCACAAGTTATTCATTATGATTACACAGGGCAAGTAAAACGGTTAGAGTTACCCACTAATCATGCATACAAATACATGAACCAATGCTAGCATGGCAAGTTCTAAATCTCAAGATTCACTGTCGCTTCACAAGAGATTAACAGGCTATCTTATATGTTCACGACGCACATAAGAAGAATAAGCACAACCTATACTAGATATCATACAATCATCACATACAAAGGTATTAAATAATTAACTAAAAAAATCCATAGTAAATTCGCTATGACCCCATGATAGAACTCATCGTCACCATGGGTTCATATGAAAACATGATAATAACACGACAATATAAACTAATAAAATACTTATTAAAACCAGAGTACTTCACAAGAGTATTAAGGTTCAAAGTAAAGAAAACTAGCATCCACTGTTACAACGAATAAAAGAATCACAAGAAATCGTATGCTTCCTCTTCTTCGTTGCGGTGTGCTAAAATGGTCTTCTTAATCTTCTCTCCTTTCTCCTTGCTTGATTGATACTTTTTGCTTCTTCTTATTGTGAAATGTCTCTAAATATTACTTATATAGAAGTCGACAAGAATCATCAGTCTCAGAAGCCCAATAGAACATGAATTAAAAATCCAGCATTAAAATTCTCGACCCCAGGCGGCCGCCCGAGCTTTCCAAGCGGGCGCCTCAGCTTCCAAGCGGCCGCCCCAGATCCCAGGCGGGCGCCTGGCATGCCTCTGGAAAAATGACTATTTTTCTCCTGATTTTGCTGATTTCTTCGCACAACTCCACGCAACCGACTCTAAGTACTTCCCTAGGCTTATTATGATGAATTCTTCCTACATACGCAAGTTATATCCTGAAATGAAAAAACACTAGAAAAACGCATCAAATACACAAAATACTTGATTTCAAGACATCAATTCAAGCCATTATTAGACATTCTAAGTGGTATAAAATGCTACTTAACACACCCCCAAACTTAAATCGATTCTTGTCCTCAAGCATCACAGACTCAAAAATAAAATAAAAACATGCATGAATGCAAACTACATGAAATGCAACGATCCCCATCGCAATGACTAAACTAACCAACACATGACATCTCAACAAATGCAATTAGGCGACTAAAGATCAATCAAATCACGCAAGCTAACATACAACTAGAAACATGGTATGTGGGAATGCTTAACAGATATGCTTCAAAACTAGATCAATTATCATAACTCAATAATCCTCACGGCAATCACATGATTATACGAAGAATAAATTCTAGACACAAAATGACTTATAACACTTCAAGATCACTGGAGCTTATTATGGAATCATGCTTTTATTCAACACAATAAACAAATGCTTATTTGATCGTGCAATGAGTGAGGTCCACAAAAGACTTGCAATGGCATCCATTTAACGAGCGTTAGGTTAGCGGATCCCAGACTATAAAAGCTTTAGGTCACTAGGCACAAAGTCCCCTAAGAACTTAATAACTCGAATACCAAAGAGCTCACTCGTGATCAATTATGCATTAAACCATATTTTTTTCTTCTTTTTTTTCTTTTTTTTTCTCTTTTATTTTTTTTTCATTTATGAGCAAGTGCGTTTCGCTCCATCTTGCTCAACCCTAGACTACTCGCATACAATACGAACCGACTACTAGTCATTTGATGCCTAGCCACGACTAGCAATGAATTCCAATTTTCACTCCAATTTTATCTTTTCATGCCTTTTATCATTAAGAGCCTATCATACATTCTAAGCATAATCAATAGATTAACTTCAAAAACCATCAAACCATGACAACAATCTAGTCCTTAAGCATACTCTAAGGTTTAGTGAAATTACAAGTGTTTCTAGCATGCATGTCAACCTAACAAGATTCAACATCACTCTACCGCTATCACTACACTCGCATCGATATCACATATCAATTAGTAAAGCAACACAAAAGGGATCATGGTATATGCATGAGCTAAATGTCATGATAAATAAAGCTATAAAATAATAATAAAAAAAATTATATGGCAAAAAATATGCAACTATATGAACTAAACTATCATGAATATGCAACTACATGACACACACACAAATATGTTCCTTAACTACCACCCCCAAACTTAAAATCTTCATTGTCCCCAGTGAAGGTAATAGAAAGGAACACAGGGTATACCTACTCAGAAAGATCATCATCATCACCCTCAGAGGGTGGAGTGTCAGGAGATGGATAAGCAGAGTCCTCACCAAAAAAGGGCCACTGGATGTCAGCTCCAAGGCCTCTGAAAGCAGTCCCAAGTGCTAGGGTGAGCTCCTGTGCAAACCTACTCTGCGACTCGTACATCGCATCCATCCTCCTGGAAAGCCTCCTATACCGGGCATCAGCCATCCCTGAACCATCGCCTCCCTGGGCTCTAGAAGAACCTGCCTCGCCATGAGCCTGACTGGACCTAGCCATCGTAGCACCGTCTGCTGGACGTCCTCCTGGAAGACGATATCCCAACCCATGCTCCTCGGGCTCTCTACCCGTCCACTCCTGCATCGTATTCAGCGTCGATGAATCAATAGGAACGGCAGGCATCTGCAGCTACTCATAAGAAGGCCAGTGGACTCCAACTGCCTTGCAGAGCTTCGTGACAACAGAGGCATAAGGGATGTTGCTATGCGACCTCTCAATCAAAAACTTCAAAATCTCTTGGTAGATGAACTCACCAAGGTCCACATAATACTCCCCATTCAAAATCCCCCACAACAACCTGGTTCTCTCAACTGTAACCTCATGTGCATGCGAAGAAGGAAAAATATTTGCACAAATAAATGCATTCCATGCACGGGCATACCTATTCATCGCAACTGCCGGAAAAGAACGATACTCGTTAGATCCCGTCTTAAACTTCCACACCGTGCTCGGCTGACAGAGAGTAGCAATAATCAAATCCGAATCAAATCCTCAGGGGTCTTCTCGTTCCAATTCTCCTCATGGGGCTTCCTTTGTCGCTGCCCAATAACACGGCGAATTGCCTCGGGCTGGTAATCAACCGTAAGCCCCCTAACAACAGTGTATCCATTCTTGTCGGCCTTAGAGTTCGCATAAAACTCGCGAACTACACTCATCGAAACCACCTCCGGTGACTCACAAAAAGTAATCCACCCTTTCTCTGCAATCATCGACAATAACTCACCATCCCTCCCTGATGGCAAAAACCCCCTCTCCTTCAGAATCGGCTTCGTCAGAAGCCAAGCATACTCCTCCTCAGCAGCCCTGTCCACCAATCGTGGTCTCGCAACAGTACCCCTCGAAGAATCAGCAGTAGGAATGGTGCTGCTGTTATCAACAGTTCGAGATCTCTTAGGGGCCATTGAAACTGAGAATAAGTGTTTGAGATTTGTGTTTTATGTGTTGGAGAGAGTTTTTAAGTTGAAAGTATATAGGAATGTATATGGAGAGGTTGTGTGTATATATAAGGTAGGATTTAGGTTTAGAAATTGAATTGGAGTGGGGTTTGTGGCTTGTTTATAGGAGGAATTTCGTGGGTTAATGGGGTAATGGGTGTGTTTTTTTTGTGATTTTTCTATTTTTTTATAAGGCTGTAAAAAAAATTTCAAACAGATAGGCTCCAGGCGGCCGCCCCAGCTTTCCAAGCGGGTGCCTCAGCTCCCAAGCGGCCGCCCCAGATCTCAGGCGGGCGCCAGGGAGGTCTCTGGAAATTTTTTTTCTGCCTTTGTTTTTTCTGATTTTTTTTTGTTTTTGGATAGAGTGCTAACTTCTAAAGGTTCCTATAGTCTCAAATCTTGGGTTACCTCCCAAGAAGCGCTTCTTTTACGTTATTAGCTTGACGTAGAGTAGTTCGATCAAGTTGACAATAAAATGACACTAACCACTTCCCAGTTTGCCGTGTCCCCATAATAGTGCTTCAATCTCTCACCATTAACCTTGAATGCTTGGCCCGGATCATTCTCAAAAATCTTCACCGCTCCATGTGAAAACACAGTTTTGACGATAAATGGTCCAGACCACCTTGATTTCAACTTTCCAGGAAAAAGTTGGAGACGAGAGTTGAATAAAAGAACTTGTTGCCCCGGCACGAATGACTTAGGAGATAGCTTCCTGTCGTGCCACCTTTTTACTTTTTCCTTGTACATTTTGTTGTACTCGTACGCTTGCAGTCGAAATTCATCAAGTTCATTAACTAAAGCATTCACTTCTTCCCAGCTGTATCTAGATCAAGGTTTAACTTCTTCAATGCCCAATAAGCCTTATGCTCAAGCTCCGCAGGTAAATGACATCCCTTACCATAGACAAGTTGAAACGGGGACATCCCAAGTGGAGTCTTGTATGCTGTTCTATAAGCCCATACAGCTTCATCGAGCTTCAAAGACCAATCTTTCCTTGACGGACAAATAACTTTCTCTAGAATGCGCTTGATCTCTCTATTAGACACTTCACCTTGACCATTAGTTTGCGGATGATAGGCAGTAGCAATACGATGATTCACATTATAGCGCTGCATCACAAAAGTGAACTTACGATTGCAGAAATGCGACCCCTCATCACTTATGATTACTCATGGCGTTCCAAACCTTGTGAATATCTGCTTATGAAGAAAACTCAACACTACCTGTGCATCATTTGTCGGTAGAGCCTTGACTTCTACCCATTTCGAGACATAATCGACTGCCAGCTATAACAACTCGTGTATTTTTTATATTATTTAAATGCATAATTATGGAATTATTAAATGAATAATATAAGTGTATAGCTTCTGTCAGCTATGGATTTTATCTGTATAAGTGATTTTGGTATCCAGGATTGTTCGTGTAATTTATTTGTTAAGTATGCTGAATTGTTTTCATTTTTGAAAGTGGATTTAACGCAAATTTATTTGCATAAATAATTGAAATGTCTTTAAAATTATTTTATGGCTTTATAATTTCAATAATTATTTTTAGGAATTTATAAAATTGAGAAATCAATATTTCATTAATTATTTATTTTTAAATGATTTTCTGAGTGTGTTTAATGGTAAAATCCATATTTAATTATGGAAATATTTAAAAATTATGAAACTTATATTTTATTAAGTACGTATTATTTTGAGAATTTTAAAATTATTTTGGGAGTTTTCGGGATTCGTTTCACCCGCGCGTCGTTTCATTATTTGTTAAAAAAAGCGGGTATAAAGTGCATTTTAGAAATTGTTTTAAAATTTCGAAATTTACGTTTTTATTTACTTCGGGATATTTGTAACATTTTAAGACTATTTTTGTAATTTTCTAAGATTGTTTTATGTGCAGCTCGGTTCGTTAATTGATAAATGCGGGTATGATGTGCGATTCAAAAATGATTTAAAAATTATGAAACTTTTATTTTATTCGTATTGTATTATTCTGAGATATTTAAAATTAGTTTGGCAATTTTTCGGGTTATTTTCACCCGCAAATTTATTCGTTAAAAACAAATTACGGGACAAAACCAGGTTGCAGAAAGTTCGTACTTATTCTTATTTCCACGTGTCTGATTCTCAGAAATTTTAATTGATACGTGTCAAACTTCTGCATATTTTCTATGTGTGGCAGATTTTTTTTTAATATAATAAAATCATAATAAAACCATCTTTCTCTTTATCCTCTTGTTTTTCTCCCTATTTCATCCTCTCTCTCCCCTGTTCCCGGAGCTCCGCCGTGGTTCTGATTTCCGGTTAGCCAGTGATGCCATTATTTGCTTCCAGATTGATTGTTATACATATATATACACGTGTGTGTATGTGTATTGTGTTTGAGTTCTGTGTTGTGATTTTGGTTGTTCCCTTGTTTCCGATTGCCGCTGCCGCCTTCCCTCGCTTTTCCGGCAAGGAGAGTGTTGTGGCACGTGGCATCTTGCTTGAGCATATGTTGCGTATGTATGTTCTTTGCATGTATATCTCAGTCGAGCTTGTTGTGGTTTTCTTTTCTGTCTTCTGGGTTGCTGCCGGTTTTCCGGCGCGGTGGCCTGTTCTGTGCGTGTGCGTGCTTAACACGCGTGTATGGCATGTGTGTATTGTGCAGTGTTGTGTGTGTATTGGATTGCTGTTGGTTGTGCTAATTCGATTAATTCTGAAATTAACTATTATTTTCCAGCAGGATGAATTTGATTAAGGTTTTGTGAAATAATTTATTTGCACGGAAATAACTATTTTAATCGGTGGAATTCGCGTTAGGAATCCGAATTTAATCGGATACCCGTGGATTTTACCGACATCCGCGATGAATTTCGACGAGCGGACGGTGGACGGTGGACGGTGATGATATAATTCTGAGTCCTAATATTTGAAAATAAATAATTTAGTTCGTATATTATTATAGTCAAAATAAAAAGTAATAGTATTTAAATAATTCAGTTCGGGAATTATTTGGATCGATTGGTTGCTTGCTGAATTGTGATTGGAATTGTAATTGTTGGTTGGTGCTTGAATTGAATTGTGAAGTTCGGGATTGTAGGATTGATTGGTTGTTGTTATGAAGTGTCATCGATTTTGCTCGACGAGTAGTCCAATAAGCAAAGGAGACGCTGCCCAAATTTCGGAAGCGTACCCTGTAAAATATCGGGAATATCAGTCAAGTGTACATAGTTATATATTTATAAATAAATGTTATGCGAACCTGCTTACATATTGTGGTATATGGTTAATAACCCTATTTTACAAAATGTACCTACGTGTCGTAAGAACATATTTTATAAATTATAGTTGACAACCCTGTTTTCTAAAGCGACAAGTATATGTGTTTCCGAAAATGGTTACTGAGTCGAGTGTTGAGTAGATGAGCCCTGATTGTTGTATGTATTATAATAGTACTTATAAGTACGAGTCAGGAATCGATATCGATTGGGTAGATTTGTTATTGAGGATATGTCAAGCATACCTAGACGTCTAACGTAGGGTATTTCGGTTCCGTAGGTTATGGTCGAAGGACCCAGGAATTGATATCGAATTAAGATAATCTAGTGATCAGTCGACTAGTGCCTCGAGGTTCCCGAGCAAAGAACCCTCAGAGTCTTGGATACTATCTTGAGATAGATTGTTGTGAAGCAGGGATGTCTTCTAGTGAGACAGTCATTTTTCCATGAGAGCCTGAACGTTCAAGTTTATCAAAATCAGTTAGAGATGGTCGTAAAGCTCTGCAAGTCAAGTACCCCTGACCATTCTTTTATGGTTCAGTGCATATGAATAGTTAAATGTTTTATTTTCGTAATGGAACAGAAACGTTTTAGGTTACGTATCCCCTGTAGTTATAAAATTACTGTTTTCGAATTGTTTTGAGGAAAAGTAACTTCGAAAGGTACCTGTCTCAAATGAAATGATTTGCGAAACGGATTTTATATGTGTGCTGGTTAATTAAATGATTTTGAAAATGAGATAGGTACAAGTGTTTTGAAAACTGGATAAAACGGTCAGATATGGGATACATTGGGGCCAGAGTAGGCCTATTGAGTTGGCGTAAGAGGCTAATTCAGTTGCGCGCACTGTATAACCGATTAGTCCAGCAGGTTAGAGACCTAGTTAGTCTCTGAGTTCCGGAACACGTAAATGAGATGGCAATTAGAGCCGTCTGGTGTTGATAGCCTGATCAGCTGTCTTCACATATCCGCTACGCATCTGATTTGGTTTTGTGTGATTCCCGTAAGGGCATGAGTAGTTGATATAGCGGATTTAGAAATGAAAATGGCATGCTAGAATTATTCTTTGGTATTTATACACAGCACACTATTGTTGACATTGTTTTACAGAGCATGCTAGTTTTGATATCCAGTTTATACCTGTTTTACATGTTTCTAATGAATTATGAATTATGTTCCTATAACTGCTTTACTTTAAACTGTTTTGCTTGTTATTCATATAGCGGTACTGCTGAGCAAGCAATTGCTCACCCTTGCAGAATATTTTATATATGTATTGCAGATGCCTAGGAGATTCTTCGGTGATAGTCGGGCAAAGTTCCAGTTCCTTTCATGTCAGACTCCTCTGAGATGGTTGTGCTAGACCACGGGTGGTCTGTTGAGTTGCTGTGTTAAGTTAGCTGCGTTGAGATGATTGTTGTAAGTTTAAG
The DNA here is from genome assembly GCF_009905375.1 of Apium graveolens. NCBI lineage: Eukaryota > Viridiplantae > Streptophyta > Magnoliopsida > Apiales > Apiaceae > Apium > Apium graveolens. The sequence goes on along the minus strand of NC_133648.1, from coordinate 79,155,257 downwards.
TTGTGTTAGCTGATTAACCTGAGTCATACTTAAACTTGGAAAAGGTCTTGGTAAAGGGGTCGTAGTTATGTTTTAGATTGATTTATAATTGTTATTATTGTTATTGATGACGTCAACTCCTGACCCCGGGGTTGAGGCCGTCACACCAGCAAGATGTACTGATTATTGCAGGACGAGATAAATGGTCCCATAAAATTGATTCCCCAAACATCGAAGACCTCAACCTCAAGCATCACAGTTAAAGACATCTCATCCTTTCTAGTAAGATTCCCAACTCTTTGGCAACGATCACACCTTAAAACGAACTGATGTGCATCATTAACAACGTAGGCCAGAAAAAACCTGCTTAAAGAATACGAGCTTCTGTCTTTTCACCACCATAATGTCCACCATAAACTGTGGAATGACAGTCTCGTAATATCCCCTCCGTCTCACAGAGTGGGATACATCTCCTAATGTTCTGGTCAGTTCCTTGTCTAAACAAATATGGTTCATCCCATATGTACCACTTCATCTCATGCAGAAACTTCTTCTTTTGAGCTGCATTCATATTAGGAGGTATTATATTGCTGACAAGATAGTTCACAATATCTGCGAACCATGGCTCTTCCTCCTGAACTGCGAACAACTGCTCATCCAGAAAAGATTAGTTGATTAATGTCTTATCATGTGAAGTAGAATCGGGATTCTCCAGTCTAGAGAGATGGTCAGCTACTTGATTCTCAGTACCTTCTCGATCCTTGATCTCTAACTCAAATTCCTGTAGCAAGAGCACCCAACGAATAAGTCTAGGCTTTGAATCCTTCTCTGAGACCAGATAGCGAATGGCAGCATGATTAGTGAATATTGTCACCTTTGTCCCAAGCAGATAAGATCGAAATTTTTCAAAACCAAAGACTATAGCCAAGAGCTCCTTCTCAGTAGTGGTGTAGTTCATTTGAGCTCCATTAAGTGTCTTACTAGTGTAGTAGATCACATAAAAAAGATTATTCTTGCGCTGCCCAAGAACTGCTCCCACTGCATAATCACTTGCATCGCACATCATCTCAAAAGGTTCTGTCCAATCAGGTGCCGTAATAACTGGTGCAGTTATTAAACTCTCTTGAGAGTCTCGAATGCCGCCAAACATTTATCATCAAATTTGAAAGGCACATCTTTGTCGAGCAAGTTGCACAATGGTTTAGATATCTTGGAGAAGTCCTTGATGAAACGCCGATAAAAACCCGTATGACCAAGAAAACTACGGATTCTTTTCACCGAAATAGGTGGCGGAAGATTTTCAATGACTCCCACCTTGGCTTTATCCACCTCAAGACCTTTACTAGAGACCTTATACCCAAGAATGATGCCCTGTTGCACCATGAAGTGACATTTTTCCCAATTGAGCACCAAATTAGTTTCCACACACCTTTTTAGCACCGAACGAAGATTATGCAAACATTCATTAAACGAATGTCCAAAGACTGAGAAGCCATCCATGAACACTTCGACATTGTTTCAAATCATATCAGAGAATATAGCCATCATGCATCTCTGAAAAGTGGCAGGTGCACCACATAAGCCAAACGAAACTCTGCGAAAAGCAAACGCTCCAAATGGACAAGTGAAAGTAGTCTTTTCTTGATCTTCTGGTGTAATGCAAATCTGATTATAACCCGAATAGCCATCCAGAAGACAATAATACTCATGACCAGCCAACATGTCAAACATCTGATCAATAAATGGAAGAGAGGAGTGATCTTTCCTTATGGCTTTGTTTAACTTTCTGTAGTCCATGCATACCTTCCATCCTGTGACTGTTCGAGTGGGATGAGCTCGTTCTTCTCATTTGATACCACAGTAATACCTCCTTTCTTACGTACACATTGCACTGGGCTTACCCAGGATCTGTCAGAAATAGGATATATGATTCTTGCATCCAGCCACTTTAGAATTTCTTTCTTCACCACTTCTTTCATGATAGGATTAATTCTTTGCTGTTGCTCAACAGTCGGCTTGCTACCTTCCTCTAGCAGAATTTTATGCATGCAATACGAAGGGCTGATCCCTTTTATATCTGCTATAGTCCATCCGATGGCCAATTTGAATTCTCTCAAGATCCTCAAGAGCTTATCCTCATCACTACCTGAAAGGTCAAATGCAATAATAACAGGCAAAGTAGATGCATCACAAAAAAAGCATACCTCAGGTGTTCAGGCAATGGTTTAAGCTCCAAAGTAGGTGCTTCCTTAATAGATGGTTTGAGCTTTCCCTCAGCATTCTTGAGATCAGTAGTACCAAGAGATTCAAACGGCATATCTAGCTTTCACCTCCAAGGAGAAGCATTTAGATATTGTAGTTGCTCATTGCCTTCCTCATCTTCACTGTCAAATTCCCCCACTAAGGCTTTTTCTAAGGCATCAGACCTTAGCACATGATCAAGTTCTGAAGTTATTGCAGAATTAATCAAATCCATCTTGAAGCACTCATCATCTTCTGTAGGGAATTTCATCGCATTGAATACATTGAATGTCACATCCTGATCTTACACCCTCATAGTAAGTTCACCTCTTGCACATTTATCAAGGTACGGCCTGTAGCCAAGAAAGGTCTTCCCAAGAATATGGGAATCTTCTTATCTTCCTCAAAATCCAGAATGACAAAGTCTGCAGGAAAGATGAGCTTATCCACCTTTACTAACACGTCCTCCATGATGCCTCGTGGGTATGTAATAGAACGATCAGCCAATTGTAGAGACATGTAGGTGGGCTTTGGATCAGGCAAATTCAGCTTTTTGAAGATAGACAACGGCATCAGATTGATGCTTGCTCCCAAATCGCAAAGGCACTTGTCGAATGACAACTTGCCAATGGTGCAAGAAATGGTGAAGCTACCTGGATCTTTAAGCTTTGGAGGTAATTTTTTTTGTAGCACAGCACTGCACTCTTTCGTTAGAGCAACGGTATCAAGATCATCCAGTTTCACCTTCCTTAAAAGAATACCCTTCATGAATTTCGCATAACTAGGCATTTGCTCCAGAGCCTCAACAAAGGGTGTGTTGATGTGAAGTTTCTTGAACACCTCCAGAAACTTACCAAATTGCTTATCCAGCTTTTCTTTTTGCAATCTCTTAGGAAAAGGTGGTGGAGGATAGAGCTTTTCCTCCCCTGTATTACCCTCAGGCGGAGTGTGTTCAACAGTAGTCTTCCTTGGTTCCGCCTCTTTCTCATTTTGCTTCTCTTCTTTATCTACAACTTCAGCTACTCCAATTTTTGCTTTTTCAGCATCATCAACTTTTCCAGACCTTAAGGTAATAGCTTTGACTTTATCTTCAGCTTCCTTCCTACCTGGCACTTCAGTATCGTTGGGAAGTGTGCCAGGTTGATGATTGAGCACGGCATTGGCTATTTGACCAATTTGATTCTCCAAGATCTTGATAGAAACAGCCTGAATTTTGCACAACAGCTTTAGCTCCTCGAAATCAGCACTAGAAGGTGGAACAGCACCTCCTTGTTGAGGATATGATTGCCTTTGAGCATATTGCTGAGGTTGCGGGAATCCAGGTGGATTAAACTGTTTACTTACACCTTACTGATATGGTTGCTGAACAGTATTCTGAGTATTGCTCCAGCTGAAATTGGGATGATTTCTGTTATTAGGATGATAAGTAGCTGGCACAGGCTGCTGCGGTCGCTGATAATTATTCACATACTGAACAGGTTCATTAACAAGAGAACATTGATCCGTAGTATGAGAGCCTGCACAAAGCTCACAGACCATAGCTATCTGATTGACTCCATAGTTGGCTAAAGAATCGACCTTCATAGACAGCGCTTAGAGCTGCGCTGCAATAGCTGTAGCTGCATCAACTTCCAGAATACCTGCTACTTTCCCAGGCATCATCCTTTGAGTTGGGTTTTGATGCTCGTTTGCAGCCATAGTTTCAATAAGATTATAGGCTTCCGTATAGCTTTTGGCCCACAAGGCGCCTCCAGTTGCTGCATCGAGCATGGGCCGAGATTGGGCCCCCAAACCATTGTAGAATCGAGTGATCACCATCTAGTCAGGCATACCATGATGTGGACACTTTCTCAACATCTTCTTATAGCGCTCCCAAGCTTCGCACATAGATTCTGTTGGTTGCTGCGCAAACTGAGTGAGAGCACTCCTCATAGCTGCATTCTTGGCCATTGGATAGAACTTTACCAGAAACTTTTACGCAAGATCTTCCCAAGTAGTGATTGACCCAGCTGGTAAAGAATGTAACCAGTCATTAGCTTTATCCCTTAGAGAGAATGGGAAAAGCCTCAGCTTGATAGCCTCATCAATAACACCATTAAATTTGAAAGTACTACAGATCTCGACAAAATTCCTGATATGCATGTTAGGATCTTCAGTCACAGCACCTCCGAAAGATTCAGAATTCTGCACCATCTAAATAGTGCCCGACTTGATTTCCAAAGTATTAGCCTGAATAGCCGGATGAATGATGCTTGACTGAATGTCATCAATTTTAGGCCGAGAAAAGTCCATAAGAGCTGGATCCGCTGGAACTATACGATCACCCATGATTACCGGTTCTTTCTACTCACTCTCTTTATCCGAATCTTTAAAATCTATCTTCTCCGAAATATCAAGAACTGAGTCTGTCTCCTCAGCCATATCTAGAGTCCTCTTGCGAGTGCGAGAACGTGTTTGCATAAACGCTCGCTAGAGTACCTGAAACACAACCAAAAATAATAAGTAACAAGTCTTAATCAATGAGTCCTAATGACCACTGATGGCAAGTACATAAACTAAACAAATTAACACCGAGTCCCCGGTAGCGGCGCGAAAAACTTGTTAGGCACAAAGCATGCGCTAATAATTCACGCAAGTATACGCGTTCGCAAGTAATATAGAATGATTTCTAGTTCATTCCCACAGAGACTCAGACTAATTATATTTAATTAACACTTACTCACCAATGTATGATTACTTCTCAATGTCAAGATACTAACACTTAAGGTTGATTGACTAATTAATAACTACGATTAACTATGAGAATAAAACACTTAAATAACACTTAAATTAACAATATTAAACACACATGAGATCATAACTTCATTACTACTTCATTCAATAGTTATTGTTATTACCCTTAGCATGTAACGGTGATGATATTAATCGAACAACATGAAACTTATAAAAGCCAACTTTCGTTGTACAAGTACCATTCTACCAAGCATCCACAATTAAGATAGAAGTTGAATAGGCATCAATTATGTTGAGACTCTATATGTCTACAGAATTTGACAACATGACGATTTAAGCGCAAGTTATTCATTATGATTACACAGGGCAAGTAAAACAGTTAGAGTTACCCACTAATCATGCATACAAATACATGAACCTATGCTAGCATGGCAAGTTCTAAATCTCAAGATTTACTGTCACTTCACAAGAGATTAACAGGCTATCTTATATGTTCGCGACACACATAAGACGAATAAGCACAACCTATACTAGATATCATACAATCATCACATACCAAGGTATTAAACAATTAACTAAAGAAATCCATAGTAAATCCGCTATGACCCCATGATCACGATTAGCCCATGATAGAACTCATCGTCACCATGGGTTCATATGAAAACATGATAATAACATGACAATATAAACTAATAAAATACTTATTAAAACCAGAGTACGTCACAAGAGTATTAAGGTTCAAAGTAAAGAAAACTAGCACCCCCTATTACAACGAATAAAAGAATCACAAGAAATCATATGCTTCCTCTTCTTCGTTGCGGTGTGCTAAAACGGTCTTCTTAATCTTCTCTCCTTGCTCCTTGCTTGATTGATACTTTTTGCTTCTTCTTATTGTGAAATGTCTCTAAATATTACTTATATAGAAGTCTACAAGAATCAGCAGCCTCAGAAGCCCAATAGAACACGAATTAAAAATCCAGCATTAAAATTCTCGACCCCAGGCGGCCGCCCCAGCTTTCCAAGCGGGCGCCTCAGCTTCCAAGCGGCCGCCCCAGATCCCGGGATGGCGCCTGGCATGCTTCTGGAAAAATGACTATTTTGCTCCTGATTTTGTTGATTTCTTCGCACAATTCCACGCAACTGATTCCAAGTACTTCCCTAGGCTTATTATGATGAATTCTTCCTACATACGCAAGTTATACCCTGAAATGCAAAAACACTAGAAAAACGCGTCAAATACACAAAATACTTGATTTAAAGACATCAATTCAAGCCATTATAAGACATTCTAAGTGGTATAAAATGCCACTTATCAGCATTCAGATTTTGTGCAGGCATAACATTCATAGGCATTGTGGGCATGCTAGGAAATGAGGGAGGTGCATACATAGGTGCAGGCATAACAGATTTGCAATTAACAGACAAATGATTAACACTACCACATTAATACATATTTTTTTAGGAGCATATTTATCAGGTGTGTAGTTTTTATGTTTGTTGATTTCTAATTTTCCATTCCTGTTATTTTTCCTTTTTGATTCTGCCTTAACCTCAATTTTCTCTAATCTATCATTTAGTTGCTTCATTGATAGATGCCCCACATTGACTCTTTTGTTCTCCTTAATTTTACTAGTTTCTCCTGTAATAATGTTCTTGGAAACTGATCCATATTTTTCATTTAACTTAGCTAGCTTGACTTTGCTAACTAGCTTTCTTTCACTCGACGGATGTGGTTCTTTATCTTTCGACGGATGAATCTTTTTGTCATTTGACGGATAATCTTCATTATCCATTGAATCCACATCCGTTGAAAGTCCTTCTACCAAACTATGATCCATTTTCTCTTTACTCTTTTTCCAAGATTCCTCACAAAAGGACTCTATACCTTGAACTTTGTTAATTTGAGTATGGACATCTCTAGATTATTTTCAAGCCTTAATTACCTCTTGCTCTCGTTCAAGTTACTTTATTAAAATCTCCCATTTCTTCAAAGATTTAGGCAGTTCTTCCTTAGCAATTTTACACTCTATTTTCAGTTTCTCAAACTCAATAAATTGAGTTTCTAACACAACATTTCTCTTACTTAAAAACATATTGTTATCTTTAATTCTGGTGTTTTCTTTAGTGAGTGACTTAAGTGTAACACGAAAGTTATATAACTTTGTGGACATGTCATGTATAGCATCATTACACTCAGCTTTAGAAAGATGTGCTAGATAAATGGCGATTACCTGATTGCTTGAAGAACTGGCTGTTGCTTCATCTGATTTGGCCATCAGGGTTAGGTTGACATAGTTTGTTTCTTCGTCTTCATCTACTCCATCAGCTGCCCAGTCATTATCTTGAGTCAAGAAAGCCCTTTCCTTTTGTTTGAGCAATTCAAAATATTTCTTTTTGTAATCCACAGGCTCAAACTTCTTTATTTCATAATCAGGCTTTCTGCGTTCACTTGTAAAATGACCACTCAATCCACATTTGAAACATGTGAATTTGGATTTATCCACCATGTTTCTATTTGGCTTGGCTGCTCCAAAATTCTTCTTGAATTTGATCTTGGCAAACCTTCTTGATAGGAAGGCTAGATATTCATCTATGTCTTCCATTTCATCCTGACTGGGATGGTCTTCATGCTCAGCCACTAGCCCTTTTCCTTTGCATTCACAAACCCTAGAGTTTGGTACAGATTCCATAGCTTCAACCTTCATCTCTTTCACTCTCTCTTGTTCAGCTACCCAAGCTACAAATCCTCCCTTCTTTCTTCATTTCTCTATTTGCTCATCTTGTTCCATTTCAGGCTCATAAGTCTTTAGAATGTCATACAGTCTCTACAAAGTAAATTCCTTATAATCTTGAGAAATTCTGAGGGAGACAGTCATAGGCTTCCACTCTTTCGGTAGAGATCTAAGGAATTTTAAATTTGAATCTTTTGTTTGATAGACTCTTCCATGCAGTTTTAGTGCATTTAGTAGTTTTTGAAATCTACTAAAAATGTCACTTAGAAATTCAGTGTCTTCACAATGAAAGTGTTCATACTGCTGAATTAGAAGTTGCATTTTGTTTTTCCTCACTTGCTCAGTTCCATCACATATGATTTGATTTGTATCCCAAATATCATTAGCAGTCTTGCAGTTGATGACATTGTCAAACATATCTCCATCAAGACCATTGAACAGAATGTTCATGGCCTTCTTGTCTTTGTGTACGTGCTCAATATCTTCATCTGTCCATTCTGCTTGTGGCTTTGGAACAGTTTGCTCATCACCTACATCTCATTGAGTATCTGTAGAAACTTTTATGGGGACATGAGGGCCTTTCTTAATGCAATCCACATAACTTTCATCTTGAGAGAGAAGATGCAGGTGCATTTTCAGCTTCCAATGCTGATAGTTGTCTTATCCAAAAATGGGATCTTTACTCCAATATCCTTCCTGCTCATCTTGTTAGTTGCTTTGATCTTTAAACTATTAGTGTGTCAAGAGCTCGCTCTGATACCAACTGTTAATCCCAGACAATCTAACAGTTAAATTATAGAAGGGGGGTTGAATGTAATTCTTGGTTTCTTTTTCAATTTTAAGATTTTCTTTAACAAATATACATAACATTGTTTGAATATGCAAAGTGAGGAATGAAAGTATTGATGTATTCAAACACAAAGTAATTTAAACACAAGTATTTAAAAACTTTCAGATGGATTGAACTTATCCACCAGAGATATATATCTCTCGAGAACTATGTGATACAAAGATTGTACACAGCTTCTTACAAGTAGAATCACAAGGAACAGAGAAATTCTTTACAGATATAGTTTTTTCTATTTCTCTCATTGCTTAATTTACTATTAGCTACTCTTAGTTTATATATTACCAAGTTACAAGTTAAAAAGACAAACTAATAAAATAAAAAGTATCTTTGTCTAATCACGTGCTTCTTCATTTCTCCATCCAGTGTCTTTGATTTTCTTCAAGTAAGCATGGAAATAGAAATGCTTCTTTATTCTCTAAAACCTGATTATAGGCTACCACATTCCTTTTGTGTGTAATCAACCCATGTGACTGTCAAGTCACTATCAACTCATGTTTGAAATTCGTCCTCCGTCGAAACTCAATTGAATCATCTGTTGAGACTCTATTAAATCATCCGTCGAAATGTGACTTGGGTCATCCGTCAAAGCCTTGTGAAGAACATCCATTGAAAGTGTTTCCATAGCAGTTAACTCAATTTCACTTATGTAAAGTTATTCGTAATCAAATTCACGTATCATTCTTGCAGTCAACATGACTTAGAATGTCCTATAACTTCTAATTATTTAAGGCATTATAATACACAGGAATGTGCTACAAAATACTTATTAATACACAAGCTACTCTTTCAACGAATGGCAGATAGGATCATCCGTCGAAAGCTACAAAATACACCTATTCAAATTTACTAAGGTGTTTTTACAACTTATCATCAAGCCTGCAACATGTTCCTAACAATTGTACCTCTTGTGAAACCACTTTCTAACAAAAATAGAGCAAGTGTTTCATACTAGGCCCTTGGAGCTTGTTTTAGTCCATAAAGTGTTTTATCTAGTTTATAGACATGATCAGGATATTTTAGATCTATAAACCCTGAAGGTTGTTCAACATAAACTCCCTCTTCTAGTTCACCATTCATAAATGCACTTTTTACATTCATTTGGAACACTTTAAACTTCTTGTGTGTAGCATAGACTAGAAGAATTCTGATTGCCTCAAGCCTTGTAACTGGAGCAAAAGTCTCATCATAATCAATGCCTTTTTTCTGAGAATAGCCCTTTCCACTCAGTCTTACTTTATTTCTTGTAATGATGCCGTCACTGTCAGTTTTGTTTCTGAACACCCACTTTGCACCAATAATTGATCTGTTCTTTGGTTTTGATACAAGAGTCCAGACTTTGTTCCTTTCAAATTCGTTAAGCTCCTCTTGCATTGTTGTGATCAAGTCAGCATCATGAAGAGCTTCTTCCACTTTTTTGGTTCAATTTGAGATAGAAAAGAGTGGTATAGACATTCATTTTGAGTGGCTTTTCAGGTTCTTACACCACTATCAGGATTTCCAATGATTAAGTCAGGCATGTGTGACTTAGACCATTTTCTTGCAGATGGCAGTTTGACTCCTTGAAGAAGAACCTCCCTCTTGATTCGTGAACTCTCTATTATTTCTTTGACTTGTACCACTATCATTTTCTGATGCTCCCCCTGAATCAATATTCCCAGTGCTATCAGTATTTGACTCATCAGAATTTGAGGAATGGGTGCCTGATGAATTATTTAATGATGTTCTTTGAGTTGAATCACTTGAAAGAGACTCTAGATTTGAATCATGTTGCTCCCCCTCAACATGTGCTTCAGTATTTGCAGAATTTCCACAGTTATATGGATCATCAGAGCTTGAAGTGATGTCAGGATTTACTGTATCAGGACTTATCAGTGTATCAGGATTTAACTGTTAAGCATATGGTACTTCATTTTCAAATCTCAATTTATCATGGTCATCAACATCTTCTAGACCTGTAATTTTCTTGTCATCGAAAGATACATATATAGATTCCATGACTGTCCTTGTTCTCAGATTTTAAACTCCGAAGGCTTTTGTAGACAATGGATATCCCACAAAAATGCCTTCATCAGCTTTTAGATCAAATTTAGTAAGCTATTTTGAATGAGTTTTGAGAACAAAACACTTGCAACCAAAAATATGAAAATACTTCAGATTTGGCTTCTTTCCCTTCACCATCTCAAATGGTTTTTTTCCATGCACTTTGATCAAAGTTGCATTTTGTGTGAAGCAAGCAGTTTGCACAGCCTTAGCCCAGAAGTATGTAGGCAATCTTGCTTCATCTACCATGGTTCTTGTAGCTTCTATGAGAGTTATATTCTTTCTTTCAACAACTACATTTTATCGTGGAGTTCCAGGAGCAAAAGATTCTTGTTTTATCCCCTTATATTTGCAGAACTCTTCTATAGAACTGTTCTTGAATTCAATTTCATTATCACTTCTGATGATCTTCACTTTGTATGTTGATCATTTTTCCAGTTCTCTCATATAATCAAGAAGAATGGATGGAGATTCATCCTTGGTGTGCAGAAAGTACACCCATGTATATCTTATATATCAATCAACTATTATAAGTGCATACCTCTTCTTGGCAATAGATATAACATTGACTAGACCAAATAGATCAATATAAAATAGATGATATGGTTCAAGAATAGAGGATTCAGTTTTACTCTTGAAAGATGTTTTTTCTTTGCTTGGCTTTCTGGAATGAATCACATAAGCCATCAGAAGTAAATACTATATTGGGAAATCCTCTCACAAGATCTTTTCTCACAAGTTTATTGATGTTATTGAAATTGAGGTAAGAAAGTCTTTTATGTCAGTTCCAGCTGTCTTCCACAAATGCTCTACTAAGCAGAAAAACTTCTAATTCATCAGTATATGTGGAGACCTTGGCTTCATATAACTTTCCATGTCTTATACTATTCATTGCAATCTTGCCATCAGACTCACTGACAATTTCACAATGTATCTCATAAAAGTTCACATGGTAACCTTTGTCACAAATTTGACTCACACTGATCAAATTATGCTTTAGTCCAGCAACCATAGCTACATTTTCAATGATGACATTCCCAGATTTGATTTTTCCATATCCCAAGATTTTTCCTAAGTTGCCATCTCCATAAGAAACACTCGGGCCAGCCTCCTCCTTAAACTCTAATAGCAGAGATTTATAACTAGTCATATGTCATGAGCATCCACTGTCCAAGACTAGAGAATTTCTCATGTTACCCTGTAATCAGTATTTAAATCAGTTAGTGTTTTTAAGGACCCAGACTTTCTTGTATCATTTGGCCTTTTTAAGTTTGTTAACATGTGCAGCATAAGACTTCATATCAGAGTTTATGTTAATATTCTTACTATCAGTATTTACATATGCAGAAATAGATTTTGCTTTATCTAAAGAGGGTTTCAGTTCATAATAATCATAATATAAATGGTAGTACTCTTTACATGTATAAATATAGTGCCACACACTACCACAATGAAAAAAGGATTATGTGGCTTATATCTAACTGTTTTATTCCTAAATTCTTATTTGGGAGGAAAAATATTTATCTCTTTATTCTTTCTGCAAGAATTAGCAAGATGATTAGTACTACAACAGTTCAAGCATGTCTTTCTAGGTGCATTGGGAGCAGTTACATAATTACCATTCTTATTAACACCAACTTTACCATTACTATTTTTCCTAGGCTTTGTCTCATTGTCTTTCATGTGTACTTCCTTCAACTTTTGCTTAAGCTGCTTCTGAGTCATTGAACCAATATTTACTGATCTTATGTGAACCTGTTCACTCTTATTATCAGTATTTAAGTTTGATTTAGGTGATGAGATTAAACCTTCTCATTAACTGACTTAACAACATCAGCACTTGAATTAAAATTAATGGGCTTCAATTGAACCTTGTTCAGTTTAACCTTGATATCAGTACTTACTGGTTTAATTTTCTCAGTTTTTTTCTCAATTTTCTTATCAGAATTATATCTATTTGCATATCATAATCCTGATCCCCAACAACCATTTTCTAGAAATTTCCTGAGTTATTTTTCCTGAGTTGGTCCAAAGCTTAATAACCTCTCTTTCTTTAGCTAACTCCTTTTCTAGATAATCTTGCTTTCTAACAGTTTTTCATTAGCATAAACAACATTATCTCTCTCCTTTTGAATTTCTAGCATGGAAAGTAACTCAATTACTAGGTGATCATTCCTTTTCTTTAACTCAGAGTTTTCGCTCTTGATTCTATTATTCTCTAAGGTTTGATCCCTATAACTAACATGCAGAGATTTAAGAAATAATCTTAATTCATGAATATCATCAGTATCAAAAGTAAGGGTGGTTTGAGGTACCTTTAATTCAGTAGTGTCATCCTCACTATCAGCATTTTCCATGAGAGCATAGTTAACACCATCATCTGAATCTGATGAATCATCTCAGTTCTTCTTTGTGATCAAGGCTTGTTTCTCCTCAGCTTTTGGTTTTATGTAGTCAGCTGCAAAGTGTCCAATTCCGTCACAGTTGTAGCATCTTTCCTTTGACTTGTCAACTTTTCCAAACTTTGATTCCTTCCTGTCAGTATTTCTTCTGTCATTCCTCTTATCAGAGTTTGAGGAACTGGAACCCTTTATGGAAAACCTTTTCCCTTTCTTGAAGTTCTTGTAAACCATCTTCTTGAAGCTTTTAACCAATAGAGCAGCCATTTGTTCTATGTTTTCATTATTGTCATGATCACTATCAGTATCTGATTCACTATCAGTATTTGAGTCATTATCAGAGTTTGATGACTCAGTATCAGACTTTGCAATCATTGTTGAGTGGCATTTATGACACTTTATAATGCTCTAATAATCTTTGAATTGAGGAATTTGTACTCAAGTTGTTAAGTGTTTTAACGTTTTTTCTAGTGGTTTTGCATTTCAGGCATTAATATGTGAATCAGGTGAATTAGCATTGTTTTGGTGCTAATTTGGTGTCAAGGTGGTGTTAGAATAAAAGCTCGTGGAAATCCGGCTCGAAGCAGCAAGGAAAAAGATGAAATCTGAGCTTTTTCCGGAAGGACGGCGCGCCCGCGCTGTGATAGCGCGCGGCCGCGCCAAGATTCCAGAAAGGCAACGCGCCTGCGCTGTGATAGCGTGCGGCCGCGCCGGTGCGAATTTAAAGAATCCTGATTCTAATTCGATTCTAAGTGAGGAGACTTCCAGATTTCAAAGGGATGCTATACATATTCAAATAAGAATGTTTTCGTAAGGGAGACATACCAGAGTGCAAGGAGAGCCATAAGAAGACCGTTCTTAGCACGATTCAACGAAGACGGAGAAGATCTTGTTTTTACTTGTGAATCTTTGTTTTAAGTTGTATTTGGATGCTAGTTTTCTCACTTGTGAACCTTACTCTTGTTTTTTAATTGGTTTTATTTATTCGATATAAAGACTACGTTTGCTATACCATGCTTTCATCGGACCCACATTGATGATGAGTCCGATCATCGGCTAATCGTTATCGTGGGGTTCTAGCGGATTTATTTATGAATTTCTTTAGTTAAATTATTTCGATGCCTTAGTATGTGGTGACTGATTGATATCCTAGTATTGGTTTTGCTTATTCGTCTTATGAGCGTCGCGAACTTATAAGATTGTGTGTTAATTCTTAATGAAGTGACAGTGAATTTAAAGATTTAGAACTTGCCATGCTAGTATTGGTTCATGTATTTGTTATGCATGATTCATAGGTAATTTTACCCATCTTACTTGCCCTGTGTAACCAAGATAGATAACTTGTGCTAAAACCGTTATGTTGTCAAATTCTATAGATATATAGGGTCTCAATATAATTGGAGTCTATTCAACTTCTATTTCTTTTGTGGATGTCTGGTAGTATGGTACTCGTGCAATGAAAGCTTGTGTTTATCAGTTTCGTGTTATCTGATTAGTTTCATCACCATTGCATGCTAAAGTTGAGAACAATAAGGCTATTGAATGAGGTATTTAATAAAGTTAGAATCCCATGTTTGTCAGATATATTAATTCAGTAAATCTTAATTTCATAGTTATAATAGTCAACATAATTCTTAGTTATAAACAACCTCAATTTGTTATCATCTTAGCATTAAATAATAACCATACATTGTTGCTTTAAGTGCGTGAATTAATTAGTTACCAATACAGTCTCTGTGGGAACGAACTAGAAAAGATTCTATACTACTTGCGAACTCGTATACTTGCGTGTAATATTAGCGCCTTTTTAGCGACTAATAAGTTTTTGGTGCCGCTGCCGGGGATTGCAGTGTTAACAGTGTTAATTTATAGTTTATGTGCTTTCCATCAGTGGTCGTTAAAGTTCATTGGCTCGGAAATTGTTACTTATTTGTTCCTTGTTTTATTTCAGGTACTCTAGCGAGGGTGTATGCATACACGTTCGTGTACTCGTAAGAGAACACTGGATAAAGCCGAGGAAGAACTTGTGGTAGTTCGTAAGGAAGTTTTTGAGGAAGAAAAGAAGGTAGAAGAAGAAGAAGAGAAAGTTAAAGAACCAGCTTTAGTAGAGATGGGTGATCAAGCGGAAAATCTGAAGGCTTTAATTGACTATTCTCGGCCTAAAATTAATGACATTCAGTCAAGCATCATCATACCATCCATCAGGGCTAACACTTTTGAGATCAAGTCAAGCACGATTCAGAAGATACAGAACTCAGTTCGGTTTGGGGGTTCTCCTACTGAAGACCCCAACATGAACATCAGGGATTTCATCGAGATCCGTGACACCTTCAAGTTTAATGATGTGACTGAAGATGCTATCAACCTACACCTCTTCCCATTCTCTCTAAAGGACAAAGCTAAGTGTTGGTTACACTCTCTACCAGCAGGGTCTATCACCACTTGGGAGGATCTTATGCAAAAGTTTCTCACTAAATTCTTCCCTATGGCGAAGACTGCTGCAATCAGGAATGCTCTTACTCAGTTTGCTCAGCAAACTGGAGAATCTCTGTGTGAGGCTTGGGATCGATATAAGGAGATGCTAAGGAAGTGCCCACACCATGGCATGCCTGATTGGATGATTATCAACTGTTTCTATAATGGATTGGGTGCTACTTCTAGACCCATGCTTGATGCAGCATCAGAAGAAGCCTTGTGGGCTAAAAGCTACGATGAAGCTTGTGAACTTATGGAACTGATGGCTGCTAATGAGTACCAGAATCCTTCCCATAGGCTGATTCAGGGAAAAGTCACAGGAATTCTGGAGTTGGACGCAGCAACCGCTATCGCTGCCCAACTTAAGGCTTTGACGATGAAGGTGGACATTTTGGCTAATTATGGAGTTAATCAAATCGCTAGTGTCTGTGAGATTTGTGATGGTGCCCACGAGACTAATCAGTGCACAATTTCTAGTGAATCAGCTAAGTTTGTGAGCAACTTCCAGCGATCGCAGCAACCAGTGCCAGCCACCTATCATCGCAACAATCGCAATCATCCTAATTTCAGCTGGAGCAACACTCAGAATGCGGTTCAACAGCCTTATCAGCAATATCCAACTAAGTAGTACAACCCCCTTGGTTTTCAGCAACCGTAATATGCACCAAGACAACAACTCCAGCCGCTACAAGCCAATGAAAAATCTGAATTAGAAGAGTTGAAGCTTATGTGCAAGAGTCAAGTTGTTTCTATCAAGACCTTGGAAAATCAAATTGGGCAAATTGCCAATGCCTTGCTAAATCGTCAGTCTGGTACACTACCTAGTGACACGGAAGTGCCAGGAAAGAGGGAAGCTAAGGAGCAGGTAAAAGAAATCAATTTAAGGTCTGGAAAGGTTGCGAATTCCGAACAAACTCAAGTGTTGACTGGAGAAGCTAAGGCTGAGAAAGAAGTAGAGTAGCAGGAAGTAGAAGTGGAACCAAGGAAGACTACTGTTGAGCACACTCCTCCTGAGGGTAATACAGGGGGGAAGCAGATATATCCTCCACCTCATTTTCTCAAGCGGTTGCAGAAGAAAAAGCTGGACAAGCGATTTGAGAAGTTTCTGGAGGTGTTCAAGAAACTTCATATCAACATACCTTTCGCTGAGGCTCTTGAGCAGATGCCTAGTTCTACAAAGTTTATGAAAGGTATTCTCTCTCGAAAGGTGAAGCTAGATGATTTAGAGACATTCGCTCTCACGGAGGAATGCATTGTTGTGTTGCAACAGAAGTTGCCTCTGAAGCTTAAGGAACCAAGAAGCTTCACTATTCCGTGTACTATTGGGAAAGTGTCTTTTGACAGATGCTTATGTGACTTGGGAGCTAGCATCAATCTGATGCCTTTGTCAATCTTCAAGCAATTGGACTTGCCTGATCCAAAACCGACTTATATGACCTTGTAGTTGGCCGACCGTTCTATTTCATATTCGTGAGGTATTATGGAGGATGTCTTGGTCAAGGTTGATAAACTCATCTTCCCTGCTAATTTCGTTATTCTTGATTTCGAGGAGGATAAGAAGATTCTCATAATCTTAGGGAGACCTTTCTTGGTAACTCGCTGAACCTTGATAGATGTGTAGAAGGGTGAGCTCACAATGTGAGTTCTGGATCAGGATGTGACTTTTAATGTGTTCAATGCTATGAAATTTCCTACTGATAATGAGGAGTGCTTAAAAGTGGTGTTGGTCGATTCGGTGGTCATATCAGAACTTGATCAATTGCTAAGGTCTGATGCCTTAGAAAAAGCCTTATTAGGGAATTTGGATAGTGAAGATGACGAAGGTGAAGAATAATTGCAGTATTTGAATGCTTCTCCCTAAAAGAGGAAGATAGATATGCTTTTTGAATCTCTTGGAATGGAGGAATTGAACAAAGCTCCTAAATGCCTCAAGCCATCTATTGAGGAAGCTCCCACTCTTGAGCTTAAGCCTTTACCTGAGAATTTGAGGTATGCATTTTTAGGTGATGCATCTACTCTGCCTGTTATTATTGCATCTGACCTTTCAGGTAGTGATGAGGAAAAGCTTTCGAGGATTCTGAGAGAGTTCAAATCGGCAATTGGATAGACTATAGCAGATATCAAGGGAATCAACCCTTCTTACTGCATGCATAAAATTCTGCTAGAGGAAGGTAGCAAACCTACGGTCGAGTAGTAAAGAAGACTTAATCCAATCATGAAGGAGGTAGTGAAGAAGGAAATTCTTAAATGCCTAGATGCAGAGATCATCTACCCTATTTCTGACAGTTCATGGGTAAGCCCAGTTCAATCTGTGCCAAAGAAAGGTGGTATTACTGTGGTAGCAAATGAGAAGAATGAGCTTATTCCTACTAGAACAGTCACGGGGTGGAGAGTTTGTATGGACTACAGGAAGCTGAACAAAGCCACTAGAAAGGATCACTTCCCTTTGCCCTTCATTGATCAGATGCTCGACATATTGGCTGGTCATGAGTACTATTGTCTTCTAGATGGTTATTCGGGTTATAATCAAATTTGTATCGCTCCAGAAGATCAGGAGAAAACTACCTTCACTTGTCCATTTGGTACTTTCACCTTCAAACGAGTTTCTTTTGGTCTGTGTGGTGCGTCAGCCGCATTTCAGAGATGTATGATGGCCATCTTTTCAGATATGATTGGCCAGAATGTGGAGGTGTTCATGGAAGACTTCTCAGTCTTTGGCGATTCTTTTGAAAAATGCTTGCAAAATCTTGGACATGTTCTCAAAAGGTATGTCGAGACCAATCTGGTTCTCAATTGGGAGAAATGTCACTTTATGGTGCGACAGGGCATTATTCTTGGGCACAAGGTTTCTAGTAAGGGTCTTGAGGTGGACAAGACCAAGGTGGGGGTCATTGAGAATCTTCCTCCACCTATTTCTGTAAGGATATTCATAGTTTTCTTGGTCATGCGGGTTTCTACAGGCGTTTCATCAAAGACTTATCTAAGATTTCAAAGCCATTGTGCAGTTTGCTAGAGAAAGTTGTTCCTTTCAAGTTTGATGACGAATGCCTTGTAGCATTTGAGACATTAAAGAAGAGTTTAATCACGACACCGGTCATAACTGCGCCTGATTGGAATGAACTTTTTGAGATGATGTGCGATGCAAGTGACTATGTAGTTGGAGCAGTTCTTGGGCAGAGGAAGAACAACATATTTCATGTGGTCTACTACACTAGTAAGACTCTAAATGGTGCTCAACTGAATTATACTACTACGGAGAAAGAACTTTTGGCTATTGTCTATGGTTTTGAGAAATTTCAATCTTATCTACTTGGGACTAAGGTGACAATTTTCACTGATCACGCTGCAATTCGATATCTATCTCAAAGAAGGACTCGAAGCCTAGATTGATTAGATGGGTTCTTTTGCTTCAAGAATTTGAACTAGAGATCAAGGACAGAAAGGGGACTGAATATCAAGTCGCTGATCATCTCTCGCATTTAGAGAATCCTAATGCTACTTCATTGGATAAGATATTGATAAATGAATCTTTTCCCGACGAGCAGCTGTTTGGAGTGCAAGAAGAAGAACCGTGGTTCGCAGACATTGTGAACTACCTTGTGAGTAATATTATGCCTCCCGACTTATCTTATGCTCAAAGGAAGATGTTTCTACATGAAGTTAAGTGGTATATGTGGGATGAGCCATTTATTTTTCGTCAAGTAGCTGACCAAATCATCAGGAGATGTATTCCTTACAGCGAAACGTGGGGGATCTTGCGAGATTGCCACTCAACGGCTTATGGAGGATACTATGGTGGAGAGAAGACAGCAGCTCGTGTTCTTCAAACAGGTCTCTTTTGGCCGACATTGTTTAAAGATGCTCACCAGTTCATTTTGAAATGTGATCGATGTCAATGTATGGATAATATGTCTAAGAGGGATGAGATGCCTCTTAATATGCTTCTTGAGGTTGAGGTCTTTGATGTTTGGGGAATTGACTTCATGGGGCCATTTATCTCATCTTGTAACAATCAGTATATCTTGTTGGCAGTTGATTACGTGTCGAAATGGGTTGAAGTTAAGGCGTTGCCAACGAATGATGTGAAAATGGTGCTTAATTTTCTTCATAAGCAGATATTCACAAGGTTTGGAACTCCAAGAGTCATAATCAGTGATGAGGGGTCACATTTTTGCAATCGCAAGTTCACTGCTATGATGAAAAGGTATAATGTGAATCATCGCATTGCTACGGCTTATCATCCTCAGATAAATGGTCAAGCTGAGGTATCTAACAGGGAGATCAAGCGCATTTTATAGAAATTTGTATGTCCATCAAGGAAAGATTGGCCTTTGAAGCTTGATAAAGTTGTTTGGGCTTATAGAACAGCATATAGGACTCCATTGGGAATATCGCCATTTCAGTTGGTGTATGGTAAGGGGTGTCATTTGCCTGTGGAGCTCGAGCATAAGGCATACTGGACTTTGAAGAAGTTGAATCTGGACTTGGATGCGGCTGAAAAGAAGAGGATGCTTCAATTGAATGAACTCGACGAGTTTTGACTTCAAGCTTATGAGAACAACAAAATGTATAAGGAGAAATTCAAGAGGTGGCACGTTCGGGGTTTAGTGCTCAAATCATTTGTGTTGGGGCAACAATTTCTATTTTTCAACTCTCGTCTCCGTCTTTTTCCCGGAAAGTTGAAGCCAAGATGGTCAGGGCCGTTTATTGTCAAAACTGTGTTTCCACATGGAGCGGTGGAAATTTTTGAGAATGATCCGGGCCAAGCATTCAAGGTAAATGGTCAGAGTTTGAAGCATTACTATGGTGATACGGTAAACCACGAGGTGGTTAGTGTCGTTCTATTGTCCGTTTGATCTCGAGATTCTACGTCGAGCTAGTGACGTAAAAGAAGCGCTTCTTGGGAGGCAACCCAAGTTTGTTGTACATTAGTAAGTAGAGGAAGCAAGAAGAAAGGAGAAAATCACAAAAAAATCAGAAAAAGAAAAAAATTATGGGCTCACTTCATAAACTTGGTGCGCCCGCGCTGTTACAGCACGCGGCCGCACCGATTTGGCAGAAGTAGCGCGCGCCCGCGCTGTCTCAGCACGCGGCCGCGCCGGGTCCCGACTCAGAAAAAAAATAAAAGGCAGTTAAAGGGGAAAAAACGGGAATTTTGTTCCAAAATCAATTCCTAACCGAATTTTACTCCACCACATCCCATAATTCCCTCTCCAAATTAAACCCATTACTCCCATTATTCCCATAATCAAATCCCATTTCTATTCCATATATAATTCTCATTTCATCACCTATATATACATACACCTCATACACAACTTCTTCACCAATTCACAAATTCTCAAACATAAATTCTCTCTCAAACACAACTCTTATTCTCTCTTCTCACTTCCAATGGCACCCAAGAGACAAAGAACACAAGTCGATAGCACCACCACCGATTCATCAAGTGTGGGTGGTGTAAGGCCAAGGTTCTCTACTCCCGAGGCTGAAGAGGAGTATACTAGGCTTCTTTCGAAGCCAAACATCAAGGAGCGAGGTTTTCTGCCATCAGGGAAGGATGGTCAGCTGTTGGAGATGATTCTTGAGATGGGCTGGGTTCCTATTTATGAGGCACCCGCTGCTGTGCCCATGAGTGTTGTTCACGAGTTCTATGTTAACGCCAAGGCCGAGAAGAATGGCTTCACGGTGGTTAGAGGGAGGATGGTGGAGTATAGTGCAAAGGCTATCAAGACTGTGATTGAGCAGCCCGTGAGGAAGGTGGGGCAGGACACATGGAATGATAAGACTCCAGAGGACTTTGATCTGGATCTTATTGTTGCTATTCTGTGCCAGCCCGATACTCACTGGAAGATCAAGAGGGGAACGACCGAGTATTCTACGTTCCCGACTTCCAGAATGAACAGGTTTGCCCGTGCATGGAATGCTTTTATATGTGCTAACATCATGCCATCTTCGCATGTGCATGAGATTACTGTGGAGCGTGAATGATTGTTATGGGGCATTCTTCAGGGCGATTATATAGATTTGAGGATGGTGATTTATCAGGGGATTCTGAAGTTCTTGAGGGGGAGTACTACGGGGTCCATTTCATATGCGTCCATGGTGATGAAGCTGTGCGTGGCAGTTGGTGTTCATTGGCCCGCACACGAGCAGTTGTAGATCTTGAGTGCTCCTATTGACAGCACTATTTTGGCTACGATACAAGAATGAGATGGAGGCAAGCCCGATCTGAAGGGGCTTGGTTATACTTTTGACCACCTACCTGGTGGGAGGCCAACTGCTGGAGCCACTCAGGCATGGAGATCTCAGCTAGGAGATGAGGCAGGGCCATCACAGCAGACGCATGAGGAGGAGGAAGGAGCTGATTTGGGAGCTGGCATGAGTTCGATGCAATACAGGCATCTGGCACGGAGGATGGATGTGATACATGACATCCATAGCAGGTTCACACGTGATCTCACCCAGGCACTTGGGACAGCTTTCAGAGCCACCGGAGTTGATATCCAGTGGCCAGTTTTTGTTGAGGATTCCGTGTATCCACCTCCGGACACACCTGACACTCCACCTGTTGATGATGAGGATTCTGATTCTATTTAGATATGCCTGATTCCTTACTATTACCTTCACTAAGGACAGTGAATATTTTAAGTTTGGAGGTAGTAGTTGTAGGAATATGTTTTTGTGTGAGTCTCATATAGTTGCGTGTTCATGATAGTTTAGTTCATATAGTTTGCATATTTTTCCTTATAGTTTTTTTTTGTTTTTTTTTTATTTTTGGTAGTTTTATGTTATTTTGTTCATATAGTTTTCATGTATTTGCATTATAACATGATCCTTTAGATGATTTTCCAATTGACTTGTGATATTGATGCTAGTGTAGTGATGTCGTGTTTAGAGATGTTAAGTCGTATTAAGTTGATTTGCATGCTAGAGACACTTGTATTTCACTAAGTCTTATAGGTTGCTAGAGTGTTAGATCATAGTCATGGTTTGTTGTTTTGTCGAGGTTTAATCGCTTGTTTATATTTAGAATTTAGGATATTTTCTTAATAAAAAAAGACATGGATATTTAAAAATTGGAGGAATTTGGAGTTCATTGCTAGTTGTGTGGCTAGGTGTCAATTGGCTAGTAGCCGGCTCATATTTATATGAGTAGTCTACGGTTGGATGAGATGGAGCGAAACACACTCATTCAAAAATTCGTAGAAAAAAATAGAAAAAAAAAGAAATAGAAAAAAAAAGAAAAGAATAAGTGTTATGTATAACTGATCAAGAGTGGGCTCTTTAGTACTCGAGTTATTAAGTTCTTAGGGGACTTTGTGCCTAGTGACCTAAGGCTTTTATAGTCTGGGATCCGCTAACCTAACGCTCGCTACATGGGTACTATTATAAGTCTTTTGTGGACCTCATTCATTACACGATAAAATAAGCATACTTGTGTTGTTTTATTGTGAATAAAATCATGAATCCATGTTAAACTCTGATGTAAAAATTGAAGTGTTATAATTTATTTTGAGTCTAGCTTTTATTTTGTTTATAAACTTGCGATTGTCTTGATAAGTAGTGAGTCATGATTGTCGATCTAGTTGCGATAATATATCTGTAAGCAACTGCACACACGCACATCTCTAGTTTATAAGTTGATTTGTATGATTTAATTGATCTTTATGCGAGTAACTGCATTTGTTGATATGTTGCTTGTCGATTGTTTTAGTTATTCTATTAGGATCATTGCATTCATATTATTTTCATTCATGCATTTTTATTTTCTTGTTCTTTGAGTCTGTTTATGCTTGAGGACAAGCATCGATTCAAGTTTAGGGGTATGTTGAGTGGCATTTATAACACTTTATAATGCTCTAATAAGCTTTGAATTGAGTCATTTGTACTCAAGTTGTTAAGTGTTTTAACGTTTTTTTTAGTGGTTTTGCATTTCAGGCATTAATATGTGAATCAGGTGAATTAGCATTATTTTGGTGCTAATTTGGTGTCAAGGTGGTGTTGGAATAAAAGCTCGTGGAAAGTCGGCTCGAAGCAGCAAGGAAAAAGATTAAATCTGAGTTTTTTCCAGAAGGACGGCGCGCCCGCGCTGTGATAGCGCGCGGCCGCGCCAGGATTCCAGAAAGGCAGCGCGCCCGCGCTATGATAGTGCACGGCCGCGCCGGTGTGAAATTAAAGAATCCTGATTCTAATTCGATTCTAAATGGGGAGACTTCCGGATTGCAAAGGGCTGCTATATATATTCAAATAAGAATGTTTTCATGAGGGAGACATACCAGAGCGCAAGGAGAGCCGTAAGAAGACCGTTCTTAGCACGATTCAATGAAGACGAAGAAGATCTTGTTTTTACTTATGAATCTTTGTTTTAAGTTGTATTTGCATGCTAGTTTTCTTACTTGTGAACCTTACTCTTGTTTTGTACTTGGTTTTATTTATTCGTTATAAAGACTACGTTTGTTATACCATGCTTTCATCAGAACCCACGTTGATGATGAGTCCGATCATGGGCTAATCGTTATCGTGGGGTTCTAGCGGATTTATTTATGGATTTCTTTAGTTAAATTGTTTTGATGTCTTAGTATGTGGTGATTGATTGATATCCTAGTATTGGTTGTGCGTATTCATCTTATGAGCATCACGAACTTATAGGATAGTGTGTTAATTCTTAATGAAGCGACAGTGAATTTAAGGATTCAGAACTTGCCATGCTAGCATAGGTTCATATATTTGTTATGCATGATTCGTAGGTAATTTTACCCATCTTACTTGCCCTTTGTAATCAAGATAGATAACTTGTGCTTAAACCGTTATGTTGTCAAATTCTATAGGCATATAGGGTCTCGATATAATTGGTGTCTATTCAGCTTCTATCTCTTTTGTGGATGTCTGGTAGTATGGTACTTATGCAATGAAAGTTGGCGTTTATCAGTTTCGTGATGTCTGATTAGTGTCATCACCATTGCATGCTAAGGTTGAGAACAATAAGGCTATTGAATGAAGTATTTAATGTAGTTAGAATCCCATGTTTGTCATATATATTAATTCAGTCAATCTTAATTTCGTAGTTATATTAGTTAGCATAATTCTTAGTTATAAACAACCTCAATTTATTATCATCTTAGCATTGAGTAATAACCATACATTGTTGCTTAAGTGCGTGAATTAATTAGTTAACCAATATAGTCTCTGTGGGAACGAACTAGAAAAGATTCTATACTACTTGTGAACTCGTATACTTGCATGTAATATTAGCGCGTGTTTAGCGACTAACAATCATAGCTTTTCCTTTGGAGTAACTTTTTCTCCTAACTTTCTCCTTTGGCTTCTCTTCAACTCTTTTTATGAAAATTGAAAAGGAAAATTCTTCTAAGTGTAAATGGTCTAGCCTTGGATCATTTTCTCTTGCTTCTTTGCTCCATCTCTAGTTCATGAGTCTTCAGTATGCCATAGATCTCATATAGAG
The DNA here is from genome assembly GCF_009905375.1 of Apium graveolens. NCBI lineage: Eukaryota > Viridiplantae > Streptophyta > Magnoliopsida > Apiales > Apiaceae > Apium > Apium graveolens. The sequence continues at coordinate 79,130,342 of NC_133648.1, read as the reverse complement.
GTGTTTCATCAAGTTTATAATTATCCCTTATTGATGTGACCTTAAATTCCCACTTTTCAGGGAGTATAAGTAGAAACTTCAAGTTTGAGTCCTCTAAATTATATTCCTTGTTGACAAGAGATAAGTCATTTAACAGCTTTTGAAATATGTCATAGATCTCAGTTAAGGACTCATTATCTTTTGAGTCAAAGTGCTCATATTCTTGAGTAAGTACTATCCTCATGTTCTTCTTGATAGCAGTGGTACCTTGAAACTTTACTTCTTAAGCATCCCAAATTTCCTTTGCTATTTTACATCCAATAACCCTATTGGACATAACACTATCAAGACTACTATGCAAGATGTGTCTGGCTTTTGCATCATTCATGATTGATGATAGATCCTCAGGAGTATAATCATTCTTATCCTTATCAACCATCTTTTCTTGTTCTCCTACAATAGCAACAACAACCTACATTAGTCTATGAGGACCATCATAAATCCTGCTTAAATATTCAGGATCTTTAGCTTTCAAGCACATGGTCATCCTAACTTTCCAGATTAGATATTCATGTATCTTTAGGATAGGAACCTAGATAGCTTCATACCTACTCATAAACTTCTAATCTGTGATGTGGCTGGGATGTGGTGGATTATGTGGAGCTTCCTTGTCTGCCGTCAAAGATTGATTTTCAGATATTAAACTATTTGTATATTAACAGCAAGCTCTGATACCAATTGTTAGGTTCGTAATCAACTGTAGAGGGGGGTGAATACAGTTTATGCAAACAATTTGATAAAACTTTAACAAAATCAACAGTTTTTATATTAATCTGATAAAAACTGTTACACAAGTACTCTCTCAAAGGATGAACGATTATCCTTGAGAGCTGCTAGGTTATATGAAAGATATAACAATTCGTAATAACACATGTAGTGTAAACCTAATATGTGCTTATATAGTGCTCAGTTATACAATCATTAGGGAATCCTATTCTATTACAATAAGGAAACCTATTACATATTCATGTATGATTGCTTCTGAAATAAAGTTTTTCACCACCTTGAATTCTGCAATCCTTTCCCTTCTCAAATATCTACAGAAGTGACTAAGTCCTGATGACATCAACTGCTGATCATCAAGTACTGATAGACAAGTACTGATGACGTCACCTTCAGTAAATCCTGATATTAACTCCTGATAGTTTATCTCCTGATATCATCAATTATATCTAACATATAGCCAACACTTAAAATCATCAACACAACTTGATCTATTATATATTTACATCTAACATGTAATGTGTAAATCCAGGTAATCAAACAAAATCTCCAAATAATTATCTAATACTCATAAAATTAACACAATTAATATAGCTTAATTATATAAGAGTAAATCTTAAATTTATACTCACTTGATTCTTTATTCAAAAATTTTAATATGATATTTCTTTCTAATCGTACCCGCTGGAGAAGTTGTGAATTCTTCTGGCACCTGTGAACCTTGCTTGCGTAGTGAATCTCTTGTTTTTAACTCTCAAATTTTCGCTCTATAAGTTTCTTTCTTAGCCTCCCTTTTTCTTCCGAATGGATGCTACGTATACTACTCTTTTTTTCTACCCTCAACATATTGTGGTCTAATAAAATTGTGCCACGAATAGTAGTTATTATTTGTCTATATTTAAAACAAAACTAGTAGACTTATTAAGAAAGCTCACCTAGGCCCCGATTGGTATTGCTGTTGCAAACAGCTACAGCAGCTTTTTGCTGAAAAGCTGTCAGAATGGTGTTTGGTAAATTCTAAAAGCTGATATCTGGAAAAGCGCTTTTGGTCTAAAAGTTGTTGTTAGCAAATGCATGCCCCCCCATGCTTTCGGAAAAAGTTATTTTCCTCAAAATTATTATTTTTATATATTATATCTCAAAATATGCATAAATTAAAAAAAAATACCAAACAGTCATCTAATTTTTCTGATAGCACTTTTTCTGACAGCACAGCAGTTTTCAACAGCACTCCCAAACAGAGCCCTAATCAATTTTTCAATTTAAAAACAAAACTTAGAAATTTCATGTTTGGTGACACATTGAGGAAATTAGACACTACTTTTAACCTAGGTTGGACATGTCTGTCGGTTACTATCTTTTTCCTTATTGGCTCGTTAATTAATGTTTATTTTATTTGTCAAATTCTATTTTCCTTTCTTTGTACACGTTTTTATTATTATTATTATTATTATTATTATTATTATTATTATTATTATTATTATATGTGAACTTATCTATTTGATTTTATAAACCAAGTATATTGCCTCTCCCACCATTGTGTGGTCATCTTTTTTGTTGTTATCTAATTAAATATTATTACTATCATTTCATTTGGCTATCTTTATTTTTCTTTATTTATCCTTTTTAAAAGAAAAAATTAAGTCCTAATTGTGATATGACGGATTTTTCAGAGATTATTAATATTATTATGTGAATATGTTTATGTGCTTTTCTGATTTAGAAGGAATAAAATGGTGGATATTTTATTCATGTTTGATGAGTTCATGTTTTAACTGTATTAATGTGATAATTGGTAGTGTGTCTCAATCCCTTTTATTATTGTGAAAGTATTTGAATACTTTTACTATTTTAAAATCTTATCTAAAAGACGACCGTTTTATCGATATCGGTAAATTGAGTTTATTTAGTAATATTAGGGAGTGAGTGGATACTCTGTCAGCTATGTGTTGTATGTAATATTAATTGTGTGTGACTCAATTGTGATTGTGAATTATTTGTATTATTAATTACTGAGTCGTATCATTTTGTTTTTGTCTTTAAATGTGATTTTATTGAAAATTTATTTTTATAAATATTTAAATTATCTTTAAAATTATTTTAATGGCTTTATAATTTTAACAATTATTTTTGGCAATTTATAAAATTTTGAAAACAATATTTTATCAAGTATTTATCCCTAAATGATTTTCTGATTATATTTAAGTGTGAATTTAATATTAAATTCAAGAATGTTTCGAAAATCATGAAACTTATATTTTCTTAAGTTTTGAATATTTTGAGAATTTTAAAATTGTTTCGAAAAATTTTTGGATTATATTCACTCGCACGTTTGTTCGTTAAATCGTAAAATGCAGGTTTGATGCACAACTCAAAAATGTTTTAAAATTAATTTTTAAATATTATGAGAATTTTAGAAGTATTTCGATAATTTTTCGGGTTATATTCACCCGCAAATTTGTTCATTAAATCACAAATCACGGTATGAAAATGAGTTGCAGGGATTTATATCTATCCTTTTGGACACGTGTAAAATTCCTATTAATTAACTAATACGTGGCAGGCAACCAGTAAGTTGCTTTGCTACGTGTTGGTTTATTAAAAAAATACAAAAACATGTCGCCACCCCACCCCACCCCCCACGTACCCCGCGCATACCCCCTCCCCCTATTCCTTTCCTTTACTTTCTTTTTCTTGTACACATCCTTCCGCCATTTCTCTGTCTCTCTGCTCTCTCCTCTCCCTGTATATTTTTATATGCTTTTAATTTTAAAAAATTCATATCTCTTAAACCGTCCGTCCAAATTTCAATTGTTATATATATAAACGATCAACACTTCGATACCTACACATAGGTATAAATATTGCGAGAGTTTGAGAAGAAAATTTGCAGAGCATATTTTCTATTTTAATTTATTTTTGGGGCGTAGACTAGGAGTTTGACGGTGTTTATTACTCCACATGGCATTTCAGCATCTGTATGTCTATGGCTATCAATTTCGGATTTTCTGGAAATATTTTGCGGACATTAGATAATCTCTTAGGGTGATCAGAATTTATTTTGGATGCGGGTTGTTTGAGACGATCAGAACCAGACGTTGGATAAAGAGTGAAGAGGAATGTTATTGCATATCAGGCTTGTACCAACAGCATGAACAGCAGACCAAAGAATTAGCAAAGTAAATGATGGTGATGTCTTGAGGCAAAATGACAGAATAATTGTGTTATTGCGAGTGTGACTAACTACTGAAAACCAAAGGCAAGTATCCCTATCTTCACTTATCGTTGAAGTGATTTTTACTTCGAACCCTATTATGCAAGTTTCTCTATACTATTCTAGTTCCAGAATAGTTAAATGTTTTACCTATCAAAGTGATTGCTTCTGATTATGCAAGTACCCTTCTGCTATTCAGTGTTAAGAATAGTTAAGTGTTTTTACTTATCAAATTACTGGATTTATAAATGTTTTAGATTTTGAGAAAAATAATTTTGTTGCGAGTATTACTGCCAAGTGAATGAGGGAAATGAAATTTATAAGGGTATCGATTATTATGACCTCTTTCAATAAAAAGGTTTTAAGATTGGATGAATGCGTAAGTGACCGGGGCGGACGGTCCAGCGGAGGGCCATGTATTATATGAAATATTTATAATACAACTTATGCCACATGCATATATATTGCCTTTTTTATTTTAGTACTCGTGTTGTGGGACATGTTTCTACGAATCATGATCCAGTGCTATCACATGGGCTAATCAGCATGTGATAGTACGTCCGTCGGTGAAAGATTCCAATCTAAATTATTATATTGTTTTTTATAATCATATAATAAATGATTGATCAAGTGTTTTTGTTTTGGATAAAATGTGAAATTCAGTTTCTAATTGATGTTGATACTTAATTTTATGTTAAATATCAAAGGTGGTATTAATATATATAATTGAGGTTGACTTCAGTATGGGATGTTGTGAGAATCTAAGTTAGTACTGATATCTAATTTGATGTGACAACAAAATAAGTATTGATATCATGATTGGAGTTTAGAGTAAATTGGTTATAAATTTTTTGATTCAGTCCGTAATCATTGTTTCATGTTGTTGTTTATGATATTTCCGTATAATGAGTTATTCTCGTCAAGATTCAAAGTATTGCTGAAGCATCTTCGCTCAAAAATATAAAAAAGGCTTTGAATACATTTAAGGAACCTTCCTTAACAAATTTTCTTGCTTCAGCAATTATGATTTTAGATGTATGTTCTATTGCAGATATCGATTTTTATATCAAAAGACCATATACATATTATAATGAACTTGTTGAGCATTTCTTTCGCTCATACTTGCCTGTTTTTAAATTTAACCTTACAGTGAGGATTAGCTTGCGCTGTTTAGCCGCGTAATTCGAGAAAGCAAAAAAGAAGCTTTTGGAAGGTGGTTGGTTCAAGGTTTGCGGACTAGTGTAAGTTATATTGTGTAGAGTGTGTGTATATATATTATAGTTATGCTATTGTATAATTAGGCTTAGTATACTTCCTTTTGAAGTTATACTAGAGGGTTGGTCTTGAGATTTAAATTATTGAAAAGAGTTCTAAAAGAAAGTAAAAAACTTATTTGTGGAATTTGGAATTCTTATTTCTAGAACCGTAACCTGAAAAGATCCTGGTGTAGTTTGGGGTCACAGATACTATATTTGAGTTGCTAGCATTTATTTATTGATTAAACATGTTATTTTGGATTGAGATTTCATCGTGACGACTAAATCCTCTGACCCCGAATTTGGGGGTGTTACAGGTTGTATCAGAGCTGAGGTTATAGTAAACTAGAAACGAGAGTGTGTATAGTTATGTGATGACGCCTGAGCTCATATCGAGTTCGTGTTGGACTATTGGATATAGTACCAACGAGTAAGTTAAGATAAGCATGCTAGTTTGAATTAGTTATGCTGAGCTGGATAGAACTCCTGGCAGCTGCAAACGTCTATTGTGGAATCTTCCGAGGCTACTACGAATTGACGATGACGCAGAATATTGATATCCTTAGAACATGAACTAGTGTCTAGAATCGGATGACGAGCCAACAGAAGAGTTCAAATAGAAGATAGGTATTAAGACCTTGGCAATACCTTCTCTTTCTATAACTTCTTTTGACATCTCTCAAAAAGAGGTATCTGTTAGAGGACATATTCCCTAACACCCGTTTTTAATCACGTAATGTGCCAGAGGCTGTCATGAAGCCTATTTTCAGTTTTAATAGCTCTGTCAAGTTGCAATATTGAAGTATCCACCTTCCTTATATGGTGGATAGTTTTATTGGTGATATGACACCACTTAGTCATTTTATGCCAGAACCTTGTTTTCTGGATTTCATTTTTCTCCAGAAATATTAGCTTTGAAACCTTTTCAGTTTTGACCTGAGGATTGCCCTAATAAGTCATTTATTAGAAATCTTTTAATATTTATTTGATTTTATATTCATTTCATATTCTTTTATTCTGACTGAGATGAACAACCCTAACTATAAAGGACACAACGTATACCTGTTTGTGTGATAGGAGTTGGATGTGACGCCATCACTTGTGTGTGTTGTGACTACAAGAAGGTTAACAACCTTTAGTAGTGTCTTAATTTGGGCACACAATGCCAAGTTCATTTGATCATATTGATCTCTCAGTTATTCTTTCATTTCAACAATACTTTCTCACAAATTCAGATTTTGATAACCACAATGGTAGGACACACGATATGATATAAATTCTTTTCTTTTTAAAATTTCATGATTTTATTATCTCAAATATACGAAGGTATGCCAATCAAGTTGCACTAAGTTATCCTGGTCAAGTCAAGGTAAGGCTATGTGATGGGATTACCACGAGTAATAGTGAATTGTAATACGGTTATAATATCGGTGGTGTATAGGGAAGTCAGCCATTTTCTTTCCCTCTCTTTTTCTCTTTTTCTCTTCATCTGTTTCTCTATCTCAATATATCTTTCTCTTTCTCCCTCTCCTATCAGTGAAAGTGATTCTATTAAAAAATTGATCAAATGGTATGTGGATGGAACAGTGGTGCAGAGTGAAGCTCCCGTAATAATTATGTTATATAAGGAATCCAAGTTTTTATTCGAGATTTTCAGAAAGGTTTCTTATGCAAGGTTGGAAAGTTAGTAAGAAAATCCCTAGAGTTCTCTTCTGCTGAGTCCGAGGACAGAATCCTTATAAAGAGGGTAGATTGTGATATCCCGGATTTTTCAGAGATTATTAATATTATTATGTGAATACGTTTATGTGCTTTTCTGATTTTGAAGGAATAAAATGGTGGATATTTTATTCATGTTTGATGAGTTCGTGTTTTCACTATATCAATGTGCTAATTGGTAGTGTGTCTCAATCCCTTTTATTATTGTGAAAGTATTTGAATACTTTTACTATTTTAAAATCTTATCTAAAAGACAATCATTTTATCGATATCGGTAAATTGATTTTGTTTAGTAATATTAGGGAGTAAGTGGATACTCTGACAGCTCTGTTGTATGTAATATTAATTGTGTGTAACTCAGTTGTGATTGAAAATTATTTGTACTATTAATTACTGAGTCGTATCATTTTTTTATCTTTAAAAGTGATTTTATTGAAAATTTATTTTTATAAATATTTAAATTATCTTTAAAATTATTTTTATGGTTCTATAATTTCAATAATTATATTTGGGAATTTATAAAATTTAGAAAACACTATTTTGTCAATTATTTATCCTAAATGATTTTTAATTGTATTTAAGTTTGAATTTAATATTAAATTCAAGAGTGTTTCAAAAATTATGAAACTTATATTTTCTTAAGTTTTGAATATTTTGAGAATTTTAAAATTGTTTCGGAAAATTTTTGGATTATATTCACTCGCACGTTTGTTCGTTAAATCATAAAATGCGGGTTTGATACACAATTCAAAATGTTTTAAAAATGTGAACATTTTATGTTATTAAGTTTTAAATATTCCGAGAATTTTAGAAGTATTTCGGTAATTTTTCGGGTTATTTTCACCTGCAAATTTGTTCATTAAATCACAAATTACGGTACGAAAATCAGTTGCAGGGGATTTATATCTATCCTTTCAGACACGTGTAAAATTCTTATTAATTAACTAATACGTGGCAGGCAACCAGTAAGTTATTTTGCTACGTATCGGTTTATTAAAAAAACGTGACGTCACCCCACCCCACCCCACCCCCCCCCCCCCACTTACCCTCGCGCATACCCCTATTCCTTTCCTTTACTTTCTTTTTCCTGTACACATCCTTCCGCCTTTTCTCTGTCTCTCTGCTCTCTCTTCTCCCTATATATTTTTATATGCTTTTAATTTTCAAAAATTCATATCTCTTAAACCGTCCGTCCAAATTTCAATTGTTATATATAAAAACGATCAGCGCTTCGATACCTACACATAGGTATATATATTGAGAGAGTTTGAGAAGAAAATTTACGGAGCATATTTTCCATTTTAATTTATTTTTAGGGCATAGAAAAGGAGTTTGGCCGTGTTGATTACTCCACATGGCATTTCAGCATGTATATGTCTATGGCTATGAATTTTGGATTTTCTAGAGATATTTTCCGGACAGATAATCTCTTGGGGTGATCAAATTTTATTTTGGATGCGGGTCGTTCGAGACGATCAGAACCAAATGTTGGATAAAGAGTGAAGAGAAATGTTATTGCATATCAGGCTTGTACCAACAACATGGGCAGCTGAACAAAGAATTAGCAAAGTCAATGATGGTGATGTCTTGAGGAAGAATGACAGAATAATTGTGTTATTGTGAGTGTGACTAACTGCTGAAAACCAAAGGCAAATATCCTTATCTTCACTTATCGTTCAAGTGATGTTTACTTTGAACCCTATTATGCAAGTTTCTCTATACTATTCTAATTCCAGAATAGTTAAATGTTTTACCTATCAAAGTGATTGCTTCTGATTATGCAAGTACCCTTTGGTTATTCTATGTTAAGAATAGTTAAGTGTTTTTACTTATCAAATTACTGGATTTATAAATGTTTTAGATTTTGAGATATATGATTTTCTTGCGAGTATTCCTGCCAAGTGAATGGGGGAAATAAAATTTATAAGGGTGTCGATTATTATGACCCCTTTCAATAAAAGCTTATAAGATTGGATGAATGCGTAAGTGACCGGGGCGGATGGTCCAGCGGAGGGCCAAATATCATATAAAATATTTATAATACAACTTATGCCACAGGCAGATATATTGCCTTTTTATTTGAGTACTCGTGTTGTGGGATATGTTTCTATGAATCATGATACAATGCTATCGCACGGGCTGATTAGTATGTGATAGTACGTCCGTCGGTGAAAGATTCCAATCTAAATTATTATATTATTTTTGATGACCATATAATAATATGATTAATCAAGTGTTTTTGTTTTGGATGAAATATGAAATTCGGTTTCTAATTAATGTTGATACTTAATTTTATGTTAAATATCAAAGGTGGTATTAATATATATGATTGATGTTGACTTCAGTATAGGATGTTGTGAGCATCTAAGTTAGTATTGATATCTAATTTGGCGTGACAACAAAATTAGTATTGATATCATGATTGGGGTTTTGAGTAAATTGGTTACAAATTTTTTGATTCAGTCTGCAGTCCATAATCATAGTTTCATGTTGTTGTTTACGATATTTCCGTAAACATTATTTTTCGAGTTATTCTCGTCAAGTTTCAAAGTATTGTTAAAGTATCTTCGCTCAAAAATATAAAAAGGGTTTTGAATACATTTAAGGAACCTTCCTGAACAAATTTTCCTGATTCGGTAAATATTATTTTAAATGTTTGTTCTATTGCAGATGTCAATTTTTATATCAAAAGACCATATACAAGTTATAATGAACTTGCTGAGCATTTCTTTCTCTCATACTTGCCTGGTTTTAAATTTAACCTTACAGTGAGGATTAGCTTGCGCTGTTTAGCCACGTAATTCGAGAAAGCAAAGAAAAAGCTTTTGGAAGGTGGTTGGTTCAGGGTTTGCGGACTAGTGTAAGTTATATTGTGTAGAGTGTGTGTATATATATTATAGTTGTGCTATTGTATAATTGGGCCTAGTATACTTCCTTTCGAAGTTATACTAGCGGGTTAGTCTTGAGATTTGAATTATTGAAAAGAGTTTTAAAAGAAAGTGAAAAATTTATTTGTGGAATTTGGAGTTCTTGTTTCTAGAACTGTAACCTGAAAAGATCTTGGTGTAGTTTGGGGTCACAGATGCTATATTTGAGTTGCTGACATTTATTTATTTATTAAGCATATTATTTTGGATTGAGGTTTCATCGTGATGACCAAATCCTCTGATCCCGAATTTGGGGGCGTTACACTAACAATAAAATAGATTAAAACATGGTTTGGTCTTTCTAAAATAGAATAGAATGACTCTTTTCTAATTAATATTATTTAAACTCATTATTTAAATTCTATACATCAACTCATATATCTAATTGACTCTAATCCATTTAGCTATAATGTACCAATTAAGTGCATGAAATACAAGTGACACATTTATCTATTAAATTTTTAAATAAAAATTCAAATTTTATTTGATCGAATCCTTGTCATTAAGATGCATTCCACCATATTTCATGTTACTGATGTAATCTAATATTATCTTATATCTACCTATTTTATTGAAAAATGATATCTACTCTAACACGAAAATACGTATTTAAGTCAAATATTTATTCATTCATTTATAAAGTTTTAAATTATCAAATATGTGCAAACAAGTGATATATCAGAATAAACTAGAATGTATCTAAATTTGTCTGCACATTTAAATGTGTGTTTCGGAGTGTGCTTGTGGGACAGAGATGTGACAATTAATTATGGTGAAAAGATAATGATATGAATAAAAAGTAATATGTGAAGATATAATTAATGATGAATTAATTATGTTCTAAAGTTGACTGTTCAAAGCTCGTGAATGACATGGCCCAAATTAGGTCGTCGCAACCACGACCCAATATTAGTCTAGAAAGTCCTAGTAGACCATGGCGGCCATGACCCGAGATGGAGTCGTGACGCCCACGGCCAAAACTCAGTTGTATGATAAGCCCGTCGAGCAGACCTGAAAATGAAGTCCACAATGACATCAAAGTTATATCCAACATGAAAACGGACTCCTGCAAGGAAAAATACAGAATTCATCGTCTAGAGGAGTCATACTTACCATCTAAATAGTAGAATTTTCCACCAAATCTCCCTATTCTAGTCTAACCTAAGTTCAACATTTATATAAAGGACTCTACCCCTCAACCTAGAACTCCGTTCTTGTCTTAATTCTCTACGACACAGAGATACGTAGGCATCTTACGAAGATAGCCAGTCCACGACGTGAGAACAACTATTAAACCTCGATTCTCACAAACTCTAGCATTAAATACTAATGAAGACCTAGTTTTTATTCCACAACATTTGGCGCCGTCTGTGAGAAGACAACATCAACCATAATGAACTCACGGAGGAAAAACAACAATGAAATTGATGAGTCAGTCCCATCGTAGACACTCTCATCCACGATGGAGATCCCTACACGCTCAACCTATACCACTATAGGAGGAAGAGCACATGCGGGGACTAAAAGAGATGTGTCCTAAGTTCAATAATGTCTGATGATTTATGAATAGTTTTATTTAATCTATTTTGATTTCATTTATATTAATAAAAGACTTATTTTATTTTTATTACGGGCTTTATCTATTTAAGTATTAAAATAAGATGTACCATAGTTTGGAGTAAAACTTTTATGGATTATGATGAGATCATAATAGTGACCTAAAAGATGATAACTCTGAACTTAAATAGTTCTTGGTCGTAGGATTACTAATTAGTTTTTAGTAATCCGCAAAAATTGGTACATACTGTACTTGCTTTATTATGAAGGATGTTTGTTCTCATAGACATTTGTGTGGTGACACTATAGCTAGTATGTAGGTGCTTATATAGAATAAGTTCACTAAACATGACTCGCACAGTTGAACAACTGATGAAGTTCACTCACGTGCCAGTTGTTGTTCACATAGTGATAGTTGTACAATTGTCCTTAGACTTGAGGTCATCGTAGTCATCTTGTGTACATTGAACTATACTTTGGTTTAGTTCTTAGTCTCTAGGGATAATAATAAGGGATCTTCTGGGTGTAGAAATTTGTAGACGAATATAGTTAATGTTCAATAAAAGATCTGATCCTTCTAGTGAGAGAAGAGAATGTCTTATGCTATTCCACTTATGCTAGTTCAGGAATCTATGGTCAGAGTGAATGAAATTAGAAAGAAATTTCCAATTTGCATTAAACAGAACTAGGCATAGTGAAGAGTAAAACATATGATTAAATTAGACAGGGTTGACACGAGATCCATGCTTCGTATTTAATCGGGATATTTTAAAATATAAGGAATTTATTATACCGTAAGAATTCACTAAATATGTTCTTGGTATTCTAAGCAGTGAATTCATTTTATCCGGATAGTCGAGATATTTTGAGAAGTATCCCTCACGATATAAAATATATATGATTAATTTATTAATTATATTTAATAAGTTAAAAACTCATATAAATAATAAAAAATTGATTTTATTATTATTTATTTTTACTACTGGCATTAATATTGAACCTACAGGGTCATACCATAAAGAAATTGATTTATTGGTGGAGGAGTTGAATTAATAATAGCTAATCATTATTTATTTATAATATAATCAATTGATTAGAAGTTTTTAGAATTAATTAAATATGATTTAATTTATTATAAATAATTAAGACGAGTTCTTAATATTATTAATTAAGAATTTAATTTGTAAAATTAAATTATGGAGAGAATTATTTTCTAAAGAGTTTAGAAAAAGAATTAATGATTAAAATGTTTTTAATTATTAATTAAGGATTAATGAGATTAATCAAAATATAGAGTTAACAAATATATTATGGAAAAAAATTAAGCTGAATTTTTTGCCTATAAATATAATATTATAAACCCTATTAGCCTCATCATTTTTTTGGTGAAGAGGGAGGCAACCCTAATTTTTTCTACAAGCTTCTTCCTCCATCCGACGATCCGATCTCTTGGGGGATACCGTAGAGTACTTCATACATTGAGGAGCAGCTGCTAGAAGCCTATATACTTCATCCTTGGATCACTTTTAAAGGTTAGTAATCGATCTCCATGTATATTCACGAATCATATGCAATTTATATGGGTTTAATGCGATTTAAATAGTTATCCATGATTCCATGTATACTATAAAACATATCAATGGTATCAGAGCCTAGGTTGTTTGCATATAGATTCATGGTAAAATTTTCAGAATTTTTATTGCATGTATGATTTTTAATTCGATTTATTGATCTGAGGGTTATATCGATTTAATTATAAATTAAATCGAAAAAGTTAAAACATGGTACTCTTTATTTAAAATCTGGGTGCTTCATAAATTTCTGAAAATTTACATATTTTTAATGAAAATATTTAATTCTAGAAAGTATTTGTTTTGAATTTTTTAAAGTTTAATTCGAACAGAAAATAGTTTTCTGATCAATGGCATTATTGGTACATTGTTATATATTGAGTACAATACGGGGGGGTGAATGTGTTTCTTTGGATTTTTGGCCTTTTTAAACAGTTTGGATATTAGGTGAACAAAGCAGTTTATAATTTGCAGAGATATTGTATTTAATAGAAATAAAACAACAAGCACAATATTTTAAAACTCACTTAATTTGTATTAATTAAGTTTGTCTTGCTACAAATTATGTGTTCTTAAAAATATAAGAACTCAGCTTCTTCCTTTAGAGAATACAAGAAAATATGAATCTGTTTACTACTACTAAATTAAGGACCAGTGTTTGCTTTATACACTAGCAACACAGGTTTACAAGACTTGCACTAAAATATATTAAACTCTTTTCTAAAGCAACCTTTTTCTATTTCCATTTCTATCTTAGCAAATCTGTGAAGAATCTTGCAGGTCTGTGACCATCCTTTGTCTAGTTAATATTGGCCCTTATTCTTGTATTCTCCCAGCTACTTTGTAGACTTTTCAATCTAGTTGATAGATCATTTGTTGACTGATAATCTTGAATATTTAACTTGTTTGCATTCTATATTTGAGAGGATATCGAGATCTCTAGTTTATTCTATAGAGAAGTGATATCTCGATAAGTATAATGACTTGTCGAGATCTCTGAGTTCTCTATAGGTATATTTGACTTGTCGAGATCTCTTGATCTTTGCATGTGAAATGGCTTGTTGATATTTCTAATATTTGTACATGTAGAATTGACTGTTCGATATCTCTGAGATCTCTACATACAATTTTGACTTGTCGATATCGCTGAGATCTCTAATGAGAAATTGACTTATCGATATCTCCAATCTTCACATCTTCATTTGACTTGTCGATATCTCTGAGACTTCTTTATAAGCCATTTTGGACTTCTCGGTAAGTCATTCTGGACTTCTCGATATAACTTGATATGTGACTTGTCGATACCTTGACTTGCAACATTTTACATAAAATAGTTTTATTCAACTCCAAGCTTCTACACTTTTCTCTGATGCATGATCATGGCTTGATCTTCTTCCATAGTTTATTCCTTAGCTTGAATCTTTTCACAGAAAAATACTCCAGTCTAATCTTTTAACCTTTTTACAGACTCAAGAAATACAATACAGAATACACAATTGATTATCAAATAGCTAAATTTCAGGGTTGTTAATATGACTTAGTCTTGTTATTATACAGGCATGTCTTATACAACAATCTCCCCCAATTTGTGAGAAGATTGCTTATCACAAATTGATGCCTGATAACAAGACTAACCCTAAGCTAAAATAAATTACATAAAAACTGACAGATTAATAAATACAACTTTTATACATTTGAAGATTACATAAGTTCAACAGTTACAGCCTTCAAGTGAATTTTTCATAGCCTGGTTCTTTTCTAATGAGGTCCTTGAGATTTACTAGTACTTGAAGTTCTTCAATTATTTATGTCCCTCTTAGAGCTTCTACCAGCTTGAGCCATTCATTCGATGAGTAACCATTTAGGTAACCAACTCTAAATCTTGTGAATCTGCCAATTTGTTTGTTCAGAAAATGTCCATCTTTTGATATTCTACTCAATTCTTTTTCCTTGAGCTCATTTGACCTCTTTTCAAACATCTCTATCTCCTTGGCATATTTTCTATCCATTTCCTCCTTTTTAGCCTTCAATCTTGCATGTCTTTCATTCCTTTCCCTCAACCTTTCAAACATAACAGCCTTCCATATTCTAGTACTTGTGTCCTTATCCTTCATCAAGCTAATTACCATCTTCAATTCTATGGTTAAAAAAGTTTCCATTACTCCCCTGCTAAGCAAAATGAAGTAGCCATCCATGTAGTAGATTCTGACTTCTGCTAAAGATACAACCCAAACTTTGACAATTTCTTCAGATAGTTGTTGGAAAAAGTCATCATCTGTAATGAACATGTTTAGTGGCAGAAAGTCATTTTGATTGAAACAGTTCCAGATGACCCCAGCACCAGCTTACATTTTCCTTGGTTTTCTTCCAATAGTCTTAAAGTAAGTTATGGTTGGAGGCTTGAATGAAGGTAGGTTTGTGATTTTCTTTAGTGTGACATGGCTTGATCTGATTGGTATCTTGCGTAGGGTGTTTGCAGTTTGTTTATACAAGAATTTTGGATTTTGAGGTAGAATTGGTTGAGATGGTGTTTGGTTAGGCTTGGTGGTTGAGTTTGTGAGATTTAGATTTGCGGGACATCTTTCTCAGAACCTTCTTCTCCTCCCCTTTTCTTTCTTCTGTTATCATCTCCCTTCTTTCCATCATCCCTTTTCTTCTCATCCTTCTTTTTACTGCCAGTTGTCTTTGTATATTGACTTGAATTTGAACCAGAAGGTTTTTGCTCATCATCATCCACGTTATCTTTCGTGTTGAATTGAATATTTGGCAACATAGTTTCAGCATTCTGCAAGAATCTTCCCAAAATCCTTATTATTTCCTCATCATCATCTGTCTTCTTCTTCTTTGTCTTGCGATCAGTTTCCAATGTCAAATTAATCTAAGAGTACCCCTCACACAGTTTTTGGGAATTTTGAAGAATTTACACTTTCTGGTTTAAGGACAGATGTAGACCACCCCTTGCTTGGATGGAGATAGGCTTCAGGAAAAGCAACTATTTGAGCCTTCTTGAGTTCATTAAGCAATTGGGTGTCCTCTGGAATAACTGGATTAACTCTATTAATTATTACATCCAGCTCAGATGCTCCGATGGATTAAAGATTTGAGAAAGACACATATAGACACATGTCCAAACCACAATCATTGACATTGGAAACTATCATTTTCTCCAAGAAGTTTCCAACCCTTTACAATCACTAGTCTCAGAAAGTTGATGTTGTTGACTAAAGCTCTCTTGTAAGTAATTTAGTTGTTGTCAAGAGAGACTCTTAGCATAATTAGTAGCTCATTGAACTCCTTGTCTTGACAGGATCCTTCTGCATATTTTTGAAGTCTGTCTTTACCAACATCTTGAGAAATTTTGACTTGTGTAGAGTTTTGGCCAGAGTGGGATGTGGATTTTCCAGTTTCCTTTGATTGTTGAATTCTAGCTTCTATCTCCCCCTTAGTCTTGGTAGCACGTAGGAGTAGGGGAGTTAGAATTTATGGCCTAACATCTTCAGGCAATGCAAGCAATGGAATCTTCAAGGCACCCATAATAGCTCCCAAAGAGACAAAATTTTGCATTTGGAGATGTTTGTGGGAGTCTACGAGGGACCTTATATCATTTTGTTGATTATGCACTAAAGAAGTGAGAGCAGTGACATGTACTGTAAGAGAATCATTAGAGGCTTGAAGATTGGAGACTTGTTGCTGGAGAGACTGAAATTGTAGATTTATTGAGGTAGAAATTGGTTGTTGTGAGCTTGATGAGAGAGGAGCACTGAAAGTGGCTTGAATAGATTCATTGATTCCCTCTATCAATAATGTTGAGGGTTCATATCTGGTTTGGTGGAGTTGGTCTAACTTGAATCTTGAGTCATTGTTACTTGTGATTTGATTTTGGACAACTTCATGAAGGGCCAAAAATGATTGCTTTAAATTTTTGATGCTTTGCTCTATACTGGTCACATCAAACCTGGCCATTTGATCAGCAAATTTGTTGAATTTATTTTTGATCTCTACCTGAGATGGCACAAGTTGATCAAGCTTATCTTTCACCAATATCCCGATCCTGTCTTGATGATTGTCCAGTTTCTGTTGCAGTGCTTTACCAATGAGGTGAAAAGCTTTGAGTCGTGTCGTATAGACCTCTGTAACAGCATCATATACTTTTTGTGGACTGGGAGTCTTGGTATTGCTTCCTATAATAGTGACATATTCTTCTCTGAATCTAGCCAAGACTTCATCCATACTCAAACTAAAATTCTTATATATCCAAGCATCCATATTCCCATCCGGCTCAGCTTCATCAACAATCTTATGTTGTTGTTCTTCAATATATGCTTTATATGACAACAAGATAGCCTGATAATCCTTATTGGACATGTTAGTTGTGAGTAGTTGTTGGGTAATGTTTGCAAGGCCAGTTAGTTGGTCCACAAGGAGATCATTCATAATAATTGGCTGAGATTTAGCATCCTACATCCATTGTGAGATGAGGTGAGAAGGTTGTTGAGTGGGGTTGGAGGTAGATGAGATTTATGTTTGGTTTGAGGTGGTAGGTAACCCCATGATTGGAATCATATTTGAACTCACAGTAGAAACTGTGGTTGTGACAGTGTGTTGTTCATTGGTATAGGGAACCTCCATTTGAATTGGAGGGGATTTGACCAGGTAACTGTCATGTACCATGGCCTTAAACCCTTGTTCTTCTTGCAAAGAACTGGCACTTGAATGTGCTTGACTTGTCTCCCCAATAGTTGGATCATTGACAATTTTACTCCCAGCTTCCATTGACGGAACAATTTCAGCCAAGATTTTGAGGGGAGTTGTCCCTACAGGAGGAACCTCTAATTGAATTGGAGAGGATTTAGATAGCTCCCCCTCAGGAGTACTACCCTTAAATCTTTCAATCTGTGAAGATTTATTTGCACATGAAGGTGCATTTGGTACTAGCACAGGGTCTTCAATAAAACTGATAAAACCCCTGTGTTTTTGTTGGTGTCATCAAATTCTACCCCAGCTTGTAGCCACTCACCAACTAAATGTGGTTCCTGGGTGGTGAGCACAGTCTCTTCAACTGTGTCACTTGATTTTAACAACACTTGAGAAGTGGATTCAAGTGTTTCATTATAGGTAGAAGAAATTTGAGAGATGAGATTAGTGATTTGAGAATTGAGTGTTGGAATCTCCCCCTGAATAGATGAGGGAGCTTCAAATGATGTGCTTACAGTGTGTGCCATCCTTATTTTTTCTTTCCTAAACTTGAGTGTGCTAAATTTGTGGTGCAGACTCTTTACAATATGCATTAGGGAGAGTGCTTTGTTCAATAGAGACACCTTGTTGAGAGGATGCCTCTAGGATCCGTTTTAATCCCTCTTTTATAATTGCATCCTTTTGGGAGGATATAGAGGTGGCCAATTGAGTGGTCAACTCAGCTTTCTTGGTCTTCTTTGGTTTCCTGACCAGGTGAGACTCAAGTTTTGTTTGTTCCTCACCACTCTCAGTAATTACTATTAAGGATGCATTATTTCCCTTCTTTTTACTCACCTCACCCTTTTGAGAGGATGAAGTGGTTGATTTTCTAGCTTCTAGGGGTAATGCAGAAGGGGTCACAGTTTGGGAAGTCCCATGTTAGTGTTCCTATATTTGTTCTTCCACAGGTACAAGAGCCATTACTGAACTAGGTATAACATTTGACCTCATATCAGGCATAGAGTATGGATAGGTCCTGAATTTTTCCAACATAAATGGAGTGATTCTAGGACCTACATTTACCTTGTTCTTTGTAATTATTGAACCAAATAAGATTTTGGACAATTGCTTACAATTGCCTATTTTACTTCTATCAATACCACTAAGTAAATGTATGTCTGCAACTTTATTATTTAAAGTAGACATAATAAACCTAGGAAAGAAAATTTCCTTGCCTCTTATGGCCAAAGGCATTATGAGCCTTGTGCTGAGTTCTTTCAAGATCAATAACCCCACATTAATGTGCCTGTCGTGAGCCATGGAGAACACTAGCTTCTGGACCACACTGGATATATTATCATATCCAGTCTTCCTGCAAGTGAAGGCCCTCACAATTGAGTCAAACAGGAATGACCATTCCCTCCTCAGATGTTTCTTATTCAAGCTAGCCAGGTTGATCTTATCACTGTAGTTGATAAAGTCCATGAACTCAGCTAGCTCTTGTTGAGTTGGGACTTCCACCAAGTTGTCAGTAGGAATGCCCAAAACCTTGTTACCATCATCCTCATTGAATTCCACCTGTTGGCCTTGGATTGAGCAGTTTACTACCAAGAATGCAGCTTGATTCTCATTCACAACTGTCCTAACCATATCTGAGTTCCAGAAATCATTGAGAACATCCATGTACATAATAGGATTTGCAGTTAGAGCACCTGCAAAGTATGTCTCAGATAAAAACTTGACAAAACTCTTGAAATTGTCACGAGCTTGGTTAGCATCTGTGAAAGCTAGGTAGTTGGTTCCACCATTATGGATAACATCTCTAACAATGCTTGATTCCATTTGAAGTGTTTGAATTTGAATGGGTAAGTGATTTGAAAAAGAAAGATTTTGAAATGAGAGAGAACGATTAAGTTTTGTAAAAGCTAGGTCACTTGAGATCTCGAAAAAGTAAAGAAGGGCTATTGTTAGTCGCTAAACACTCGCTAATAATACACGCAAGTATACGCGTTCGCATGTAATATAGAATCTTTTTCTAGTTTGTTCCCATAGATACTGACTTTGGTTAACTAATTAATTTACGCAATTAAGCAACAATGTATGGTTATTCTTCAATGCTAAGACGATAACAAATTGAGGTTGTTTATAACTAAGAATTAAACTAACAATTATAACTAAGAAAATAAGATTGAATGAATTAATATATATGACAACATGGGATTCTAACTTCATTAAATACTTCATTCAATAGCCTTATTTTTCTTAACCTTAGCATGCAATGGTGATGACACTAATCAGATAAAACGAAACTGATAAATGCCAACTTTCATTGTACGAATACCATACTACCAGAAATTTACAAAAGAGATAGAAGCTGAATAGACACCCATTATATTAAGACCCTATATGTCTATAGAATTTGACAAAATAACAGTTTAAGCACAAATTATCAATCTTGATTACATAGGGCAAGTAAGATGATTAAAATTACCTACAAATCATGCATAACAAATACATGAACCTATGCTAGCATGGCAAGTTCTAAATCTTTAAGTTCACTTTCGCTTCATTAAGAATTAAAACACTATCTTATAAGTTCGCGATGCTCATAAGACGAATAAGCACAACCAATACTAGGTTATCATACAATCACCACATACTAAGGCATCGAAACAAGTTAACTAAAAAAATCCATAAATAAATCCGCTAGAACCCCACGATAACGATTAGCCCATAATCGGACTCATCATCAACGAGGGTTTCGATGAAAGCATGGTATAATAAATGTAGTCTTTATAACGAATAAATAAAACCAAGTACGAAACAAGAGTAAGGTTCACAAATAAGAAAACTAGCATCCTAGTACAACTTAAAACAAAGATTCACAAGTATAAACAAGATCTTCTTCTTCTTCATTGAATCGTGCTAACACGGTCTTCTTACGGCTCTCCTTGATATGTCTCTGGCTTGATATATTATTAAAAATGACCTAAAGTTATTTATATAGCAGCCCTGATTAGCAAAGAAGTCCAGAAATCAGCCTTCTATTCAAAACAGGATTCTTGAACCCGACCTGGCGCGACCGCGTGCTTGATCAGCGCAGGCACGCTGGCTCTCTGAAGTTCGGGCGCGGGCGCGGGCTTGATCAGCGCGGGCGCGCTGGGCTTCTGCCAAAACTTTGGCTTCTTTCTTTTTCTTGCAGATTTGAGCCAGTCTTCGCGAGCTTTATTCCTTAGACACCAACCTAACACCATATTAGCATTAAATCAATGCTAAATCACCTGCTTCTCAGAATAATGCCTGAAATACAAAAACACATTAAAATACCAATAACTTGAGTACAAATACACCAATTCAAAGCTTTACGGAGCGTAATAAAGTGTCATAAATGCCACTCAACATACCCCCAAACTTGAATCGATGCTTGTCCTCAAGCATAAACAGACTCAAAGAACAAGAAATAAAAATGCATGAATGCAACTAAATGAATGCAACGATCCCCATAGAATAACTAAACCAATCAACAAGAAACACCTCAGCAAATGCAGTTTTTCACGTAAAGATCAATCAAATCTCACAAAACCTACAACCTAGAGACGTGCATGTGTGCAACTGCTTACAGATATACTATCGCAACTAGATCAGCAATCATGACTCACTACTTATCAAAACAATCACAAGTAAATAGAATAAAAGCTAGACTCAAAAAAACCTATAACACTTCAATTCTAATATCGGAGTTTAACCTGGATTCACGTTTTTATTCACAACAAAACAACACAAGTATGCGTGTTTGATCATGTAATGAGTGAGGTCCACAAAAGACTTATACAATAGTACACATGTAGCGAGCGTTAGGTTAGCAGATCCCAGACTATAAAAGCCCTAGGTCACTAGGCACAAAGTCCCCTAAGAACTTAATAACTCGAGTATTAAAGAGCCCACTCGTGATCAATTATACATAACACTTATTCTCTTTTTTTTTCTTTTTTTTTCCTTTTTTCTATATTTTTTTCTTTTCTTTATAAATTTCTGAATGAGTGTGTTTCCCTCCATCTCGCTCAACCCTAAACTACTCATAAAAATATGAGCCGGCTACTAGCCAATTGACTCCTAGCCACACAACTAGCAATTAAATCCAATTTTCTCCAATTTTTAAATATCAATGTCTTTTATTATTAAGAAAATATCCTAAATTCTAAATATAAACAAGCGATTAAACCTCGACAAACAAACAAACCATCATCATGATCTAGCACTCTAGCAACCTATAAGACTTAGTAAAATACAAGTGTCTCTAGCATGCAAATCAATTCGATAAGACTTAACATTACTAAATACGACATCACTACACTAGCATCAATATCACCAATTAATCGGAAAAATTATCTGAGGGATCATGTTATAATGCACATGCATGAAACTAAATGAACAAAATATAACATAAAACATACCAAAAATAAAAAAAAAACTACATGGCAAAATATGCAAACTAAATGTACTAAACTATCATGAATATGCAAACTAAATGTACTAAACTATCATGAATATACAAACTAAATGTGACTCACACAAAACATATTCCTTCAACTACTACCCCCAAACTTAAAATATTCACTGTCCTCAGTGAAGGTAATAGTAAGGAATTCATGCATACCTACTGCGAATCAGAATCCTCACCCTCAACGAGCGGAGTTCAGGCGTGTCTAGAGACGGATACACAGAATCTTCACCAAATACTGGCCACTGGATGTCAACACTGGTGGCTCTAAAAGCTGTCCCAAGTGCCTAGGTGAGATCATGTGCAAACCGACTATGGATGTTGTGCATCGCATCCATCCTCCGCGCTAGACGCCTATACTGCATCGAACTCAAACCAGCTCCAACATCTCTGTCTGCTACCTCCTGCTGCTGCAACGAACCAACCTCCTCTCCTAACTGAGCTCTTCAAGCTGCTCTACGGGCCTGCTGAGAACCTCCCGCAATAGCCTGATCCATGGGTACACCACCTGGCAGATGATCATATAAATACCCAAGCCCCTTAGGATCGGGATTCCCTCCATACCACTCCTGCATACTCAACAGTGTAGAACTGTCGATAGGAGCACTGAGAAGCTACAGCTGCTCATGTGCGGGCCAATGAATACCAACTACTACGCACAACTTCGTCACAACGGATGCATACGGAATAGCACCTCTAGTACCTCCTCTCAAGAATCTTAAAATCCCCTAGTAAATCACCATTCCCAAATCAATGAAATCACTCTGAAGAATACCCCACAACAGACAGCATGCTCCACAGTAATCTCATGTACATGCGAAGATGGCATGATGTTAGCACAAATAAACAAGTTCCAAGCCCGTGCAAACCTGTTCATGTACGATGCAGGGAACGTGGAGTAATTAGTAGTGCCCCTCTTGAACTTCCAGTGAGTCTCAGGCACACACAGAGTCATAATGATCAGATCCAAGTTGAAGTCCTCGGGACTCTTATCATTCCAAGTGTCCAGAGCAGGTTTTCTCGCGGGCTGCTCAATCACCCTCCTTATCGCATCAGCACTGTACTCTACAGTCATCCCCCTAACCACCGTGAAGCCATTCTTCTCCGCCTTTGCGTTAGCATAGAACTCCCGCACAACACTCATGGGCACAGTAGCAGGAGCCTCACAAAAAGGAACCCAGCCCATCTCAAGAATCATCTCCAACAGCTTACCATCCTTCCCTGATGGCAAAAAACCTCGCTCCTTAGCAATAGGTTTCGAGAGAAGCCTCGTGTACTCCTCTTCAGCCTCAAGAGTGGATAACCTCGGCCTCACACCACCCGCAGATGAAGAATCGGTGTTGCTGCTTCCTACTTTCATTCTTTGTCTCTTCGGTGCCATTGGGATTGAATAAGAGAAAATAAAAACTAAGTGTTTGAGAGAGATTTGTGTTTGAGAATTTGTGAAGTGATGGAGAAGTTGTGTATAAGTGTGTGTGTGTGTGTGTATTTATAGGTGGAGAGGTGAGAATTTGATAAGGAATAGAAGTAGGAATTGATTATGGGAATCGTGGAAATAATGGTTTTGATTGGGAGAGGGAATTATGGGATGTGGTAGAGTAAAAATCGGGTTGGAATTGATTTTGGAGTGAAAGTCCCGTTTTTTCTCTTTATTCTACTGTTATAATTTTTTTTCGAACAGGACCCGGCGGGGCCGCACGCTTGGACAGCGCGGGCACACTCACTCTCTGGAAAACTGACACGGCAGCACGCTAGATCAGCACGGGCGCGCTTGGTTACTGGAAAAACAGCACGGCCGCATGCTTGATCAGCGCGGCCGCGCTCAGCTACTGAAGTTGGCCCTAAAAATTTTTTCTTTTTCTGATTTTTTTGTGTTTTTCTCCTTTCTTCTTTCTTCCTCTACCTACTAATGTACAACAACTTTGGGTTGCCTCCCAATAAGCGCTTCTTTTACTTCGCTATCTCGAAGTACAACCTCGAGCTCAAATGGACAATAGAACAGCACTAACCACCTCGCGGTTTGCCATGTCACCATAGTAATGCTTCAACATCTGACCATTTACCTTGAATACTTGGCCCAGATCATTCTCAAAAATTTTCACTGCTCCATGTGGGAACACAGTTTTGATTATGAAGGGGGCCCTGACCACCTTGGCTTCAACTTTCCAGGAAAAAGATGGAGAGGGGAGTTGAACAAAAGAACTTGTTGCCCCGGCATAAATGATTTGAGCACTAGACCCCGATCATGCCACCTCTTGACTTTCTCCTTGTACATTTTGTTGTTCTCATAAGCTTGAAGTCGAAACTCATCGAGTTCATTTAATTGAAGCATCCTCTTCTTTCCAGCCGCATCCAAGTCAAGATTCAATTTCTTCAAAGCCCAATATGCCTTATGTTCGAGCTCCACATGCAAATGACACCCCTTACCATAAACCAACTGAAACGGTGACATTCCCAATGGAGTCTTAAATATTGTTCTATAGGACCAAACAGTTTCATCAAGTTTTAAAGACCAATCTTTCCTTGATGAACACACAACTTTCTCTAAAATGCACTTGATCTCTCTGTTAGATACCTCAGCTTGACAATTTGTCTGAGGATGATAAGCCGTGGCAATGCGATGATTCACATTATACCTTCGCATCATAGCAGTGAACTTGCCATTGCAAAAATGTGAACCCTCATCACTGATTATGACTCTTGGAGTTCCAAACCTTGTAAATATTTGCTTGTGAAGAAAATTAAGTACCACTTTCGCATCGTTCGTTGGAAAGGCCTTAATTTCAACCCATTTTGACACGTAATCAACCGCCAACAAGATATACTGATTGTTACAAGATGAGATAAATGGCCCCATGAAGTCAATTCACCAAACATCGAAGACTTCAACCTCTAGAAGCACATTAAGAGGCATCTCATCCCTCTTAGACATATTACCCACACGTTGACATCGATCACATTTCAAAACAAACTGGTGAGCATCTTTAAACAAGGTTGGCCAAAAAAACCTGCTTGAAGAATACGAGCTGCTTTCTTTTCTCCACCATAATGTCCTCCATAAGCCGTTGAGTGGCAATCTCGCAAGATCCCCCCCCCCCCATTTCGCTGTAAGGAATACATCTCCTAATGATTTGGTCAGCTCCTTGTCAAAAAAGAAACGGCTCATCCCACATATACCACTTCACTTCATGTAGAAACTTCTTCCTTTGAGCATAAGAAAAGTCGGGAGGCATGATATTACTCACAAGGTAGTTCACAATGTCTACAAACCAAGATTCTTCTTCTTGCACTCCAAATAGTTGCTCATCGGGAAAAGACTCATTTATCAATGTCTTATCCAATGAAGTAGCATTAGGATTCTCTAAACGCGAGAGATGATCAGCGACTTGATTTTTAGTTCCCTTTTTATCCTTGATCTCTAGTTCAAATTCTTGAAGCAAAAGAACCCATCTAATCTAGGCTTCGAGTCCTTCTTTGAGACGAGATATCTAATTGCAGCGTGATTAGTGAAAACTGTCACCTTAGTCCCAAGTAGATAAGATCGAAATTTCTCAAAACCATGGACAATAGCCAAAAGTTCTTTCTCCGTAGTAGTATAATTCAGTTGAGCTCCATTTAGGGTCTTGCTAGCATAGTAGACCACATGAAATATGTTGTTCTTCCTCTGCCCAAGAACTGCTCCAACTGCATAGTCACTTGCATCGCACATCATCTCAAAAGTTTCATTCCAATCAAGTGCAGTTATGACTGGTGCCGTGATTAAACTCTTCTTTAACGTCTCAAAAGATACAAGGAACTCGTTATCAAACTTGAAAGGGACATGTTTCTCTAGCAAACTGCACAATGGCTTTGAAATCTTAGAGAAGTCTTTGATGAAATGCCTATAGAAACTTGCATGACCAAGAAAGCTGTGAATTCCCTTAACAGAAATTGGTGGAAGAAGATTCTCAATGACCCCCACCTTGGCTTTGTCCACTTGAAGACCCTTACTAGAAACCTTGTGCCCAAGAATAATGCCATGTCACACTATAAAGTGACATTTCTCCGAACTGAGAACCAGATTGGTCTCAACACACCTTTTAAGAACGTGTCCAAGATTTTGCAAGCATTCATCAAAAGAATTGCCAAATACAGAGAAGTCGTCCATGAACACCTCCACATTCTGGCCAATCATATCCAAAAAGATGGTCATTATACATATCTGAAATTTGGTTGGTGCACCACATAGACCAAAAGAAACTCGTCCGAAGGCGAAAGTACCAAATGGACAAGTGAAGGTAGTATTTTCCTGATCTTCCGGAGCGATACAAATCTGATTGTAACCCGGATAACCATCCAGAAGACAGTAGTACTCATGACCGGCCAATCTGTCAAGCATCTGATCAATAAAGGGAAAATTGAAGTGATCATTCCTAGTGGCCTTGTTCAGCTTCCTGTAGTTCATGCAAACTCTTAACCCCGTGACTGTTCTCATAGAAATAAGCTCATTCTTCTCATTTGCTACCACAGTAATTCCCCCTTTCTTTAGTACACATTGAACCGAGCTTACCCATGAACTGTCAGATATAGGATAGATGATCCCTGCATCTAGCCACTTAAGAATTTCCTTCTTCCCTACTTCCTTCATGATTTGATTAAGTCATCTTTTCTGCTCGACCGTAGGCTTGCTACCTTCCTCTAGCAGAATTTTATGCATGCAGTAAGAAGGGCTGATTCCTTTGATATCTGTTATAGTCCAGCCAATTGCCGATTTGAACTCTCTCAGAATCCTCAGAAGCTTTTCCTCATCACTACCTGAAAGGTCAGATGCAATAATAACAGGCAAAGTAGATGCATCACCTAAAAACGCATACCTCAAATGCTTAGGTAAAGGCTTAAGCTCAAGAGTGGGAGCTTCCTCAATAGATGGTTTGAGGCATTTAGGAGCTTTGTTCAATTCCTCCATTCCAAGAGATTCAAAAGGCATATCAATCTTCCTCTTCAGGGAGAAGCATTCAAATATTACAATTGTTCTTCACCTTTGTCATTTTCACTATCTGAATTTCCCAATAAGGCTTTTTCTAAGGCATTGGACCTTAGAAATTGATCAAGTTCTAAAGTAACCACAGAATCGACCAACTCCACCTTTAAGAACTCCTCATTTTCCTTAGGAAATTTCATAGCATTGAACATATTAAAAGTTACATCCTGATCCAGAACGCGCATTATGAGCTCACCCTTCTACACATCTATCAAGGTTTGGCCAGTTTCCGAGAAAGGTCTTCCCAAGATTATGGGAATCTTCTTATCCTCCTCGAAATTGAGAATTATGAAATCAGCAGGGAAGATGAGTTTATCAACCTTGACCAAGACATCCTCCACAATACCTCGCGGATATGTAATAGAACGGTCGGCCAACTACAAGGTCATATAAGTCGGTTTTGGATCGGGTAAGTCCAACTACTTGAAGATTGACAAAGGCATCAGATTGATGCTAGCGCCCAAGTTACATAAGCATCTGTCAAAAGACACTATTCTGACAGTACACGGAATAGTGATATAAAGTTTCTTGAACACTTTCCTTCGTGAGAGCGACAGTCTCTAAATCATCTAGCTTCACCTTCCGAGAGAGAATACCTTTCATAAACTTTGCATAACTAGGCATCTGCTCAAGAGCCTCGGCAAAAGGTATGTTGATATGAAGTTTCTTGAACACCTCCAGAAACTTCTCAAATTACTTGTCCAGCTTTTTCTTCTACAGCCGCTTAGGAAAAGGCGGTGGAGGATAGATATGTTTTTCCCCTGTATTACCCTCAGGAGGAGTGTGCTCAACAGTAGTCTTCCTTGGTTCCACTTCTACTTCCTACTGCTCTACTTCTTATCCTCAGCTTCTTTAGTCAACGCTTGAGTTTGTTCGGGATTCACAACCTTTCCAAACCTCAAAGTGATTGCCTTTACCTGCTCCTTAGTTTCCCTCTTTCTTGGCACTTCAGTGTCACTAGGTAGTGTACCAGGCTGATGATTTAGCAAAGCATTGGCAATTTGCCCAATTTTATTTTCCAAGCTCTTGATAGAAACAGCTTGACTCTTGCACATAAGCTTCAACTCCTCTAATTCAGATTTTTCATTAGCTTGTTGCAGCTAGAGTTGTTATCTTGGTGCATATTGCGGTTGCTGAAAACCAGGGGGTTGTACTGCTTAGCTGGATACTGCTGATAAGGCTGTTGAACCACATTTTGAGCGTTGTTCCAACTGAAATTAGGATGATTGCGGTTGTTGGGATGATAAGTGGCTGGCACAGGTTGCTGCAAACGCTGAAAGTTGCTCACGAACTGAGCTGATTCACTAAAAATTGCACACTGATCAGTCTCATGGGCACCAGCACAAAGCTCACAGACACTATGATTTGATTAACTCCATAGTTAGCCAAAGTTTCCACCTTTATCGTCAAAGCCTTAAGTTGGGCAGCTATAGAAGTTGCTGCATCCAACTCCAGAATTCCTGCTACCTTTCCCTGAGTCAGTCTCTGGGAAGGATTCAGGTACTCATTAGCAGCCATCAGTTCAATAAGTTCATAAGCTTCATCGTAGCTTTTAGCCCACAAGGCTCCTCCTGATGCTGCATCAAGCATGGGTCTAGAAGTAGCACCCAATCCATTGTAGAAACAGTTAATAATCATCCAATCAGGCATGCCATAGTGTGGGTACTTCCTTAACATCTCCTTATATCGATCCCACGCCTCACACAGAGATTCTCCAGTTTGCTGAGCAAACTGAGTAAGAGCATTCCTGATTGCAGCAGTCTTTGCCATATGGAAGAATTTAGTGAGAAACTTTTGAGCAAGATCTTCCCAAGTGGAGATAGACCCTGCTGTTAGAGAATGTAACCAGCACTTAACTTTGTCTCTCAGAGAGAATGGGAAGAGTCGCAGCTTGATAGCATCTTCAGTCATATTATTGAACTTGAAAGTGTCGCAGATCTCGATGAAATCCCTAATGTGCATGTTCGGGTCTTCAGTAAGAGAACCCCCAAACTGAACTGAGTTCTGTATCATCTGAATTATGCTTGACTTGATCTCAAAAGTGTTAGCCCTGATGGCTAGCCTGATGATACTTGACTGAATGTCATTGATCTTAGGCTGAGAATAGTCCATCAAAGCCTTAGGATTTTCTGCTTGATCACCCATCTCTACTAAAACGGGTTCTTCAATTTTCTCTTCTTATTCTACCTTCTTTTCTTCTTCAAAAACTTACTTTCGAACCACCACAACTTCTTCCTCGACTTTATCCAGTGTTCTCTTACGAGTACGCGAACGCGTATGCATACACCCTCGCTAGAGTACCTGAAATAATCAAGGAAACGAATAAGTAACAATGTCCGAGTCAATGAACTTTAATGACCACTGATGGAAAACACATAAACTATAAATTAATACTGCAGTCCCCGGCAGCGGCGCCAAAAACTTGTTAGTCGCTAAACACGTGCTAATAATACATGCAAGTATACGCGTTTGCAAGTAATATAGAATCTTTTCTAGTTCGTTCCCACAGAGACTGACTTTGGTTAACTAATTAATTTACGCACTTAAGCAACAATGTATGGTTATTAATTCAATGCTAAGACGATAAAAAATTGAGGTTGTTTATAACTAAGAATTAAACTAACAATTATAACTAAGAGAATAAGATTGACTGAATTAATATATATGACAACATGGGATTCTAACTTCATTAAATACTTCATTCAACAGCCTTATTGTTCTTAACCTTAGCATGCAATGGTGATGACACTAATCAGATAACACGAAACTGATAAACGCCAACTTTCGTTGTACGAATACCATACTGCCAGACATCCACAAAAGAGATAGAAGTTGAATAGACACCAATTATATTGAGACCCTATATGTCTATAGAATTTGACAACATAACGGTTTAAGCACAAGTTATATGTCTTGATTACATAGGGCAAGCAAGATGATTAAAATTACCTACGAATCATGCATAATAAATACATGAACCTATGCTAACATGGCAAGTTCTAAATCCTTAAATTCACTTTTGCTTCATTAAGAATTAACACACTATCATATAAGTTCACGATGCTCATAAGACGAATAGGCACAACCAATACTAGGTTATCATACAATCACCACATACTAAGGCATCGAAACAAGTTAACTAAAGAAATCCATAAATAAATCTGCTAGAACCCCACGATAACGATTAGCCCATAATCAGACTCATCATCAACGTGGGTTCCGATGAAAGCATGGTATAATAAACGTAGTCTTTATAACGAATAAATAAAACCAAGTATGAAACAAGAGTAAGGTTCACAAATAAGAAAACTAGCATCCAAGTACAACTTAAAACAAAGATTCACAAGTAAAAACAAGATCTTCTTCGTCTTCGTTGAATCGTGCTGACACGGTCTACTTACAGCTCTCCTTGATATGTCTCTGGCTTGATATATTATTAAAAACGACCTAAAGTTATTTATTTAACAGCCCTGATCAGCAGAGAAGTCTAGAAATCAGCCTTCTATTCAAAACAGGATTCTTGAAACCCGACCTGGCGCGCTCTGAAGTTCAGGCGCGGCCGCGTACTTGTTCAGCGCGGGCGCGTTGGGCTTCTGCCAAAACTTTGGCTTCTTTCTTTTTCTTGCAGATTTGAGCCAGTCTTCGCGAGCTTTATTCCTTGGACACCAACCTAACACCATATTAGCATCAAATCAATGCTAAATCACCTGCTTCTCAGATTAATGCCTGAAATGCAAAAACACTAGAAAACATATTAAAATACCAATAACTTGAGTACAAATACACCAATTCAAAGCTTTACGGAGCGTAATAAAGTGTCATACATGCCACTCAACAGTTATGTCGAGATGTCTGGGTATTTATAGAAAAAGGTAAGTGACTTGTCGAGAAGTAGAAATAAATGTTTGGGATTTACTTATCGAGAAGTCACGTGAGAAAATAGATACTTATCGATATGTCACTTTCCTGACTTATCGAAAACTAGATAGTGACTTATCGAGATGTCAAATAAATACTCAGTTTGTCCTGAATGGGCTGAATATTTCTAATTTTTATTTGAATAAATCAAAATAAAATTAGAATTATGTTATATCAAAAGTATTTTACTAAAATAATTTATTAAATTAAATTATTCCAGTTCTAAGTTATCGAGAAGTCTAAAATGTATACTTGTAGAGAACCCTATGAATTATCATATGTCGAGATCTCTACAAGACTTATCGAGAAGTCATAATGAGTCTTATCGAGAAGTCCTTCGAGAAGTCTAGAAAAAAACTTATCGAAAACTCTATCGAGAAGTCTCAAAATGACTTGTCAGTCAGTTAGACTTATCGAGAACTTAGTTCTCTATATACTTATGTCCTTTTTAGTTATGTCTTATGTTAAGTTCACATATTGAAAATGTAAATTAATATTTAGACAGTTTTCTTAGAATTTGAAAAAATCCAAGCTAAATTTTGAATTTTGAAAAATAAATATATAGAGAATTCTGAAATATTTATAACTCATATTCCATATAATTTCCAATTAAATCAAATTAATTTTGATTCACTAGAAATTAATCTACTACAACATATTAGCTGAGTTCTTGCCTTTAGGATGAAGAATTTAACATTCTAATTTCACCAACATATCTAGTGAAAGTTGCTTCATCCAAAGGTTTAGTGAAAATTTCAGCTAATTATTTTTCCATTGGAACAAAAATAAGCTCAATAGTACTATTTGCAGCATATTCTCTAATAAAATGGTACCTTACATCAATGTGTTCTGTTCTAGAATGATTAACTGGATTTAGCACTTGAGCACAACAACTTCCCGCAGCTATGTATTCAGCCTCAGTTGTGGAAGTTGACACATATTGATGTTTCTTACTATACCAGGATACAAGTCTTTGTCCAAGAAATTGACAGCTTCCACTAGTGCTCTTTCTGTCAACCTTGCATCCAGCAAAATCTGCATATGTGTATCCAACAGCTTCAAATCCAGTTCACTTAGGATACCACAATCCCAAGTTTGGTGTTCCCTTCAAGTATCTAAAAATTCTTTTCACAACCATCAAATGTGATTCCTTTGGATTGGCTTCAAATATTGTACACAAAAACATTACAAATATAATATATGGTCTACTAACAGTCAAATACAACAAAGATCCAATCATTCCTCTATAACCTGAGATGTCTACACTTTTTCGTTTCTTATCTTCATCTAAGTTTGTAGCTGTAGGTGTTAATGCAGGTGAACAATCAACCATTCCAAATTTCTTCAATAAGTTTTTAATATACTTGGTTTGGCTTATGAAGATTCCATCATTTCTTTGACTGACTTGAAGTCTAAGAAAGTAACTTAATTCTCCCATCATGCTTATATCATATTCACTCTGCATGGGTCTTGAGAATCTTTGACATAATTTTTTATTAGTAGAACAAAAAATGATATCATCCACATAGATTTGAACTAGGATCATAGCATCACCATGATGCTTGTAGAATAGAGTCTTGTCAATTGTTCCTCTAGTGAATCCATGTTTAAGCAAAAAATTCTGACAATGTGTCATACCAAGCTCTAGGTGCTTGCTTTAATGCAATGTGAGCCTTGAGAAGTTTGTAGATAAAATTTGGAAATTCTGGATCTTCAAAGCCAGGTGGTTGTTGCACATAAACCTCTTCTTCCAACTCACCATTTTCTTTACATCCATTTGATACACTTTAAAGTTTGAGTGTGCAGCAAATGCAAGAAAGATCTTAATTGCTTCAAGTCTAACAACTGGAGCAAAATTTTCATCATAATCAATTCCTTCTTCCTGTGAGTAGCATTTTGCAACCAACCTTGCTTTGTTTCTTGTTACAATTCCATTTTCATCCATTTTATTCTTGTACACCCACTTTGTTCCAATTATACTTCTGTTCTTTTGTGCAGGAACCAACTTCAAAACTTTGTTTCTTTCAAACTGATTTAGCTCTTCTTGCATAGCAGATATCCAGTCAGGATCAATTAGAGCTTCCTCAGTTTTCTTAGGCTTAATTTGTGAAAAAAGAATGCATGTAAACACTCATTAGCAGTTGCACTTCTAGTCCTCATACCAACATTTGGATCATCAATAATTGCATCTCCTGTATGACTCATATCCCACTTTCTGATATGATTTTGTTGACTTAAATTTTCTGCATTTTCTTCACCATTGGAATGACTTGTAGAACTTTCTTCTCTTTCTCCCCCCAAGTTTGTGTTATCAAATTCTGGTGTGTGAGATGAGTTTTCTCATGATTCACTTGCTCAGTTGACTCTTCATTCATTTTGTTGCTTGTGTTGATCTCAGCATCATCTTCAGAATCACTATCAATGTTCAAATTTTCAAACTTAAGGGCTTCAGTTTCATTTTCATCAAGGCACTCCAAGCCTGGACACTTTTCATCATCAAAAATCACATATGTCCTTTCCATAATTTTCTTTGTTCAAGCACATAAACTCCGTAGATAGTTCTCTCCAATGAATATCCCAGAAAAATTGCTTCAAAAAATATAGAGTCAAATTTTCTCACATATTCAGAGTTGTCTTTTAGAACAAAACACTTGCTTCCAAACACATACAAATGCTTCACGGTAGGCTTCCTTTTTTATAAGATTGAGAAGGGTGACTTGCCAAGATTTTTGTTGATGAGATATCTGTTTTGAGTGTAGCATGAAATGTTGACATTTTCTTCCCAAAAACTTGTTGGCAACTTGGTATCTTGAAGCAATGTTCTAGCAGCCTTCACTAGAATTATATTCTTTCTCTCAACTACCCCCTTTCGATGAGATATTCTTGAGCTGAGAACTTTTGAACAATACCCCTGTCTTTGAAGAATTCAGTTAAGATTGTATTTCTGAATTCTGTGTCGTCACTCCTCAAACTTTCAGACAATTCTGCTCTTCAGCCTGCTTCTCAATTTTCTTGATGTGTTCAATAATGATGTATGGAGTTTCATCCTTTGAATGCATAAACTCTACCCATATGTATCTTGAGTAGTCATTCACTATTATAAGTGAATATTAATTTCTTGAAATTGATAAGACATTAACCGGTCCAAACAGGTCCATGTGAATAAGTTGCACTTATGGAATTCACAACTTTGCTTTTGTGACTAGACCTTTTCATTTTGCCTTTTTGACAAGCCTCACAAACTTCATCTTGAGCAAACTCCAGATTTGGCATGTCTCTCACTAACTGCTTTTTAACCAAGATATTGATTGCTTTGTAATTCAAGTGAGAGAGCTTCTTGTGCCATAACTTGTTTTGCTTAATAAATGTCTTGGTGTAGAAGCAACATATTCCATCCTTATTTTCTAAGTATAAATCTGCAACAAACAAGCTTCCCTTTCTTGCTCCTTTCAAAGCAACCTCACCAGTCTTTTTGCTGATAATTGAGCATTCTCCTTTGTTAAATGAAACCTTGAATCCTCTATTTGTGAATTGACTGATACTCGGGAGATTCACCTCAAGACCAGCTACCAGTGCTACATCTTCAATGACAATATTTCCAGAAACTAACTTACCATATCCCATTATGAATCCTTTGCTATTGTCTCCAAAAATCACTAATGGACCGGCCATCTCCTCAAATTGTGATAGCAGGGCTTTATCACCTGTCATATGCCTGGAGCATCCACTGTCTATGATCCATATGACTTTCTTCACTTTGACCTGCACACAATGAGGATTAAGTGTGTTTAGCTACCCAAGCAGTGTTGGGTATTTTCTTCTTGTTAACAGAATTTGCAGAAGTAGAATTTGATGATTAAGGAAGAACAGTGTTCAATGATTGATTTGCATTTTCCTTTTTAGATGTAGATCCAATTTTAACTTCTCTGAGATATACTCTTAGTTTATGACAGCTAGTCATCACTTTCATATTGCAAGGAATGCAATCAAATTTGTCACAGAAGGAATAGGGATCTTCATCCTTTGCTTTATTGTATTTGTATGCTCCCACTTTTGGCTCACTAACAACCTTTTTACAAAGATAAGTTAGATGACTTGTAGAGCCACACTTTTGACATTGTTTCTTGGGAGCATCTGCAACAAATGCAAAGTTATTTCTCGTGTTTACTCCAATCTTCCCATTCATGTTCTTCTTTTTCTTCCCTGCATTCTCAGTCTTGATTTCTTTGATTGGTGTCTTAGAAACTTGGTTGACCATGGGCTTCTTCTTAATTTCAACAGTAGGAGTGGTTTCTTCATTTTTATTTTCAGTATCTCCATCTGCAAGTTCTTTCTTGATGACTAACTCTTCTTCACTGAAATTGACTTCACATGCCTTGAACAAAGGTGCATCGACTTTTCTCAGCATAACTGGGACATCTTGATTTGCAATTGTTTTTCCTTTGTCGCCTTCATTTTTCTTATTGTTATTCAAGGCATCATAGTCTAATCCAATAGCTATGTTAGCACATGGTTTATTTTTCTCATGATATTGTCCAACCAACTGGGATGCATTTCTGAAAGACTTCAGTTTCACCTCATTCTTCTCCAAATTTTCCCTCAACACAGCTTCTATTTCACTTACACACTTGAGCTTATTCTTTAAATATTCATCTTCTTGCTTGACAATTTCAAGCTCAATAAGCTGCAGTTCCAATTCTTGCTTCTCAATCTCAAGCTTCTCATTTATCTTTGACAGCCTACTCACATCCTCAGTAGATGCCACCAGGCTTGTGTGGATATGAAACATCTCTATACTCATCTTTTCAACATTTTCTTTATATTGGCTTGTGTTTAAATCAATGATAGTTAGAGTTGGTAACTCTGATTTTGATAAGGAAATTCTCCTTGCTCAAGAGCCATAAGTGCATAGTTTTAAAACTCTTCATTCTCATCTTCTTCATCGGTATCGTCCCAACACTTGCCTTCAGCTATATAAGCCTTTACTTGTTGTTTCTTCTAGAGAGCTTCATACTTTGCTTCCAATTCTAGATCGGCTTTATCCTTCTTCACTTTCTTAGGCTTTCTGCACTCAGTAGAAAAGTGACCCAACTCATCACAATTGAAGCACCTTATCTTGATCTGTCAACAGATCCAGTCTTGTAGCAACCGTTGCTAGCAGAGTTATACTGAGCTTTTGGTTTCCAGTTGTTGTTATTGGATGACTGTCCCTTTTCTTGAAAAACCTTGGTTTTTTTACCCTTATGTTAGAAAATTTTCTAGCTAAGTAATCCATGGATTGGTCCATCTCATCTAGCTCATAAAGGGTGTAGAATTCATCTTCCTCTATGTAATAACCCCAATTTTTGAGAAATTTTGAAACCCTTATGAATAGTGTTTTTGCTGAACGAGAAAACTTTTCAGACCACACTATATAGGAGTACTTTTATGGAAATTCTAAGATCGTATTAGTATTCCATAAAGTAAATGAGTGTATGTAAAGGTCGTTAAAATTCGAATCCGGACACTTTGATTTTTCCCGAAAATCCACCAGATACCGAAAGAAATGAGTATAAGGTAACATGATTAAAAGGATTTAAATTCAAGGATTATAAGAGAGGATCATAAAAGGAATATAAAATATTGAGAAAGCTTTAGGGGAACCCAAGTAATAAGATCCCAGATATGATCCCTCAAACGACGAACGAGAACGAAAGTTAAGCGAACCGTAAAACAAATAAGCGACCAAGAGACAAGCTTGTACAAGAAGCCAAGGATTATGACATCATCAAACCACAAGGAAAGGACATGTGTTAAAAAGGTGACACAAGCATGGTGACATAAGCATGACAAAAAGAAGTGTGTTGTTGGTTGATTCTTGGCCATGCAAAAGTTACCATGGTAAAAGATCAAAATTGCCAAGCCAAAAAGGAAATCAACCAAGCAAAATATCATAACACAAAAATTAAAAATTTGACTTTGCTCCCATGAAGAGAAGCTCTCGGCCAAAACAAACCCAGCAACTTGAAATTGTCATATCTCCTTCAATACTCACTCAAATGTTGTGTTCTATAGCTCTTTGGAAAGGTATTGAGATAGCCTACAACTCTTGTTCACAAGTCTCTTCCAAATAAGCATGGTAAGACCCTCATTTTTACAGTTCTTTAAATCGGACTTTTAGAAACTTCAAAGCCTAACTTTGCATTCTTGATTTCTTTGGAAAGATCAAGCTTGTAGGAGGCTCCATAAGGCTTCCTAGTAACTTTCCACCCTCCAAGAAAGGTATAAATCTTCACACCCTTTAGTAATAAGTTTTAATGTTGAAGTTTGGTGATGGTTTGGATGGATGAGTAGTTATTCGAACGATAAGCATGATTCGAGCTTAATTGTTAAGTAGTTTAGTTGAATTTGGAGATGTTATAATATATGATTGGATTGAGATCCTTGAGCTTATTATGACTGAAATCAGTATCATTGATATGTATCTTGAGTTTTTGTTGATTGGTAGTTGGATTGATATGATTTGGAATGGTAAAAAAATTGGGAAATCGCGTAAACATAGCCGTCGTAATGTCCGATTTTCTTTGGACTGTTTTTGTGCATAACATTAGGACCCGAGAACCCCCTGCTAGATTGTGACCACTGCCATGTTTAGATAGCTCATGTTACGAGCTTCGTTTTGATATGTAGTTCGTTCGATTCCGATTTACGGTTTAGGAGAAACGACCGTTTCAAGTAACGGCGTTTCACGAACGAAACTTTTTCCCTCGCCTTACTTTGAAATGTAGGTTAAAGACCAAAAAGGGTTAATTAATGCATGAAACATTTATGGTAAGTGTTTTAGGCAGTTGGTAAGTCACTCGCGAAGGAATCGCTTTAAAACTCGT
Organism: Apium graveolens; assembly: GCF_009905375.1. NCBI lineage: Eukaryota > Viridiplantae > Streptophyta > Magnoliopsida > Apiales > Apiaceae > Apium > Apium graveolens. Next base: position 79,092,357 of record NC_133648.1, on the reverse strand, counting down.
AAAGGTTAAATTATTAAAAATGAAGGAGCCGAGGGTACCCGAGTGACTTAAGCAAATCAGTGAGCGCAAAATCAAGCGTTAGAGTCTAAGTTAGTTAAAGTATAGATTTACAAGTGATTTTGGTTTAATTCAAACTTACTTGTTGTTTATAGGTTACCAGACTCGTCCCGAGCCTTTTATCACCCCAAGTCGCTCAGGCAAGTTTTCTACCCGTTATACTGTTGTTGTGATGAATATATGTATATGCATTATCTTGCGATAGATGCATGTTGGTTAATTAGCAAATGTTGCGATATATTGAAGCATGCTGATATGGTATATATATATATGCATGCCTGTTTCGTATTCTTGATTTATATATCTGTTGGTTCAAGTGCTTATTCGTTGCATAATACCTATGCTAGAGATAAGCGGTATTTGCGTATACCCTTAGTATAGGGACCCAAAGGTGAAAACATTTTCTAAAACCGGGAGTCGAGGATCCCGAGTAGATTTTATATATATATATATATTTATATATATATATGGTTATAGTTTTCAAAACTATTAATCGAATAAGGTTTATTCGATAACTTTATTTTATTATTGAATATTATCTTGAATATTCATTCGAGGACTTATGACTCCTTTATATTATTTATTGAATATTATCTTGAATATTCATTCGAGGACTTATGACTCTTTTATATTATTTATTGAATATTATCTTGAATATTCATTCGAGGACTTATGACTCCTTTATATTATTTATTGAATATTATCTTGAATATTCATTTGAGGACTTATGACTCTTTTATTTTATTTATTGAATATTATTTGAATATTCATTTGAGGATGTATGACTCCTTTATTTTATTTAATGAATATTATTTATAATATTCATTCGAGGTATTATGACTCAGCTTATTTTATTTATTGAATATTATTTGAATATTCATTTGAGGATCTATGACTCCGATTATTTGCTGAGGTATATTCTTTATTCTATTAAAGAATAAGGTGTTAATAATCAAACTTATTTTTGATTATTCAAATAAAGATAATACTTTCATATAAGTATATCTTTGGTTATTTAATGTTTATTTCAAGTATAAGTTAATACTTCTACTTCAATTATTTTTATAAAGATTATTCTTTATGGGAATATTATTTAAAATAATAATATTCAGTCATTTTCTAAAATATTCTGGGGACTGATTTACTTCATTAAATCAGCCTTACTCCAAACACTCTTTAAAGTGTTTTCGAGTCTTCAAAATGATTTTTAAAAGTCAGAGCGGATCCCAAAAAAACTCATTTTTATATTTAAGATCTTCCTTTTAAGGGGATTTAAATACTCGCTCAAAACCTGGGGAATCCGGCTCTGTGGTGTATTTTATATTCGCAACAAGGTTGCAGATTTGGTAAATGAATTGATTACTTGCCCAACGTTCGGGAAGTAAGCCCCTCTCATTGAGTCGGCATAAGCGACAGGCCGAGGTACGGTCTATTATTGTGTAAGTGGCTCAGTGGGAGTCCATCAAATGCATAGGTGGCTGAGTGGCAGTCCAGCATAGGTCTTAATTATGACCAGGGTGATGACCAGTGGGGAATTCGTCCATCTACTAGTAGAAAAGGTTACTTATTGGTATCTTTGCCTGATCAGCAGGATATCGGGTTTATGCCAAAATTCTTTTCCTTTCCAAAATTCATTGGATGTTTCGAACTCTGTTCATACTTCACATAACAGAGGTTCCAGGAAATGTTTAAAGGGATATATATATGTGGTTATATATATATCGGGACTAAATAAAGTATCTCATAACTTTTTCATTCAATAATCTTTCAAAGATTGAATCTATTCAAGTCTTATCTTGTGGTCTCATCAGTGGGATGAACTTTTGAAATTGATTATAACTTGAACGGTGGTAGTTCAAGTAGTATTGGGAATGATATAAATGTAGTGAAGTATTTGGTAACTTCATCTTTTAAACTTATATCTAATTAATAATTGTCTTATGAATGACAAAGATTTTCAGAAAAACGTTGAGACAAGGTTAGATATATGAGATCACCTTGCAACGATATTTTTTATATACAGTTATACACTGGGACTTTGTGTATATTATGCATGGAAGAGGACTTCCAATATTTTGAAAAGTATATATGTATATATATATATACTGAATATTTTGCGACTTCATCGCATTAAGTTATCAACTTGGGTCATTTCTTTTGACCAAGACTTTCATGAGTATTATGAGTAGGCTCATATATTGTAAATAATTATGCATATTATTTTGGTGGGCTTGCTGCTCACCCTTGCTTTCTTCTTTCATCACACAACAACAGTTAGGAAAGATGACCAGACTCCAGCAGACCCAGCGCAAGCGCGTGGAAAGCGTTCCGCGTCTTCCCGTTGATGTCGTAGCTGCTATAGCTGTAGAGGTAGATCTATTGTAGATTAGACCATCTGCTTTTGGAGAATCAATTATGTATAATTATAACTTGGGGCAGATAATGGCAATTAACTGTAAATTTATCAAGTAATCGTTTTGGGTTGTAATAACTTTTAAATTGTGGATTCAAAGACTTGTACTTATTTGAATTTCATCTCTGAGACTATAACGGGTTGTGGTGTATGTTAGTGTGGGGTCACAGCATAAGGTTGGTTATTATTAATTAAGTGAAGTGATATTGTGGAAAGAAAGACCGTGACGACCCGGATCCCCGACCCCGGATCTGGGGGTGTTACAGAAATGGTATCAGAGCTAAGCGTTATAAACCTCAGAGATGATGGGACGTAAAGATAATAAGTTCACTAAGATAATAAGAACTCTTGCCAAGTTCATAGTCGGACTACCTAACGTAGTACTGACAGTTAAAACCCTTATGGGAACCCTTATAAATGTAGCGATAGAAGCGTAGTTCGTTATCGTATAGAGTAGCGGGACTCCGAACCCTGAGGTTGAGGAGCAACAGCGCGATGATATTTTATTACTAATTGGAGATCGGATTGTGGATCCGATAGAGTGTCCTAATGCAGGACCGGATGATGTTGATATTAAGGATGTTGTCCTAGAAGGGATAGTTGCTGAGGAGGATCCCATGGAGGATCCTGACAAGAATGGATAAAGGGCCACTGATGAATTGATGACCATGGTTAGGTCAACTACCAGAGGTAGGATTGGTCGATCACTACCGGAGGTTCGTTCAAATTTGTAAAGATAGTAGCCCCCTTTAACGCGGCTTACTCATAAGACTGAGAAGTTCGAATAGACAGAGAAATGCGAGAACAGCTTTTAAGAACTGAAGCAAAGGTTGGTGACGGCCCCTATGTTGGCGTTGCCGGATGGAAAAAGGAGATTTTGTGATTTGTAAGTGACGCTTCGCATAAGGAATTAGGGTGCTTCTTAGCGCAGCAAGATAATCGCGTCTGCGTCAAGACAATTAAGGTAATATGAAATTCGATATCCCCGCCCATGAGCTTAGGCTCGTTGCAATAGTTTTACCCTAAAGATTGGAGGCACTACTTGTATGGAGAGAAGTGCGAGAATTACCTAAGCCATAAGTGCTCTAGTACATTTTCACGTAGAAAGAGCTCAACATATGCCAGAAGAGGCAGTTAGAGCTAACCAAGAATAATGATTGGGAGATTCTTTATCATTCGGGGAAAGCCAATATGGTGGCTGATGCCCTTAGTAAAAAGGAGAGACTCAAGATGATAATGCCTTTTGGAGAGTTTATAAGAGATTTTGAGAAAATGGAAATAGAAGTGAAGGTAACCGGAGCCGGTACCGAAAAGCTATTTGAGATTGCAATACAGCCCGAATTATTGGAAAAGATCATATTGTGCCAGAAAAAGTTATGAATGAAGGCAGAGAGCCAACAATTAGATAAAAGATTAATATCGAGAAAGATGATAAGGGAATAATGAGGTATTCCTATAGAATTTGGGTTCCGAAAGTTCAAGAGTGTAAGGATGGGAACTTAGATGAGAGCCATAGTTGAGGAATAAGATTTAGAGCAAACCCTGAACGCGATAGTCAGGGAGGTCGCCATCAAGATAGAAGGAACCCATGACATAATGGAGTGGAAAATGAGGATTTTAAATTAAAAGATGACCCCAATTATGGGGAGTAGGATGAAACATTTCATAATAAGGAAACAAAAAGTCGAGTAAGGAAAGGAGACCCGAGATGGTACCCCTATACGGCAATTCATGGACCTGTCTAGACAGAACTTAGACTATTATCCCCAACCACCACCCTGAGGAGACAGTGCGGTGGGAAATTCTTTCATGACCTTTAAGTCGCTAAGCTCTCAGAGTTCCAAGGAACAAGCTGACCCAGTCGAGGCAAGAGCCTGGCTAAAGGAAATAGATGAATCATTTGAGATTCTAATTGATTGACGAACCACAAAAGACTGTTTTGTCACTTACCCTCCCAAGAGAGAGACCACCCGCTGGTGAAAGGCCAAGGAAGGCACGGAGCAAGAGATTATAATAAACTGATTAAAGTTCAGCCAATTGTTTTCGGGATCGTAATTCCCAAGGTTATGGAATAGTGTAAAAGCTTTAGAGCCAGAACAAAGGCAGACGAGTATGATGAATTATGAATCTAAGCTGTAAAAGTTGTTAAGATTCGTTCTGAAGACGCGAATCCAGAATGACGGGATATTTGAAATCAATGCTTATGTTGTGTTGGTTCATGAAATAATGATAAGAGAAAGGAAAATAAAAAGGAATTGAAGTGGAAAGGAATAAAAAGGCAACAGAGTTTGAGGAATGATAAGGGAGTTGGGTATGAGGAAACCCTAAAGACTCCTATTAATAGAAATAGAAAAGTATATGATCGTCAGGATAAGGGTGATTCACCATGAGTTAAAGTTGACGGTTGAAGGCATAAGAGATGCATATAGTTTATCCCCTGTAAGTTGGGAGGATTCGAGGAAACCTTGAGATAATTCGAAGGATAAATAATGAGACGCGGATAGACTAAGGGGATAAGAAAGTAAGAAATTAAGAAAATTGGATGAAGGAAGTGACCTTCAAGAAGGTGAAGTGTAAGACCGGTGGCATGATACCCAGAAAGGGAGACGCCAGATATGAAAGATATCCCAACATTGAGGTGACTGTTGAGATAAACAACAAAAGTAAATAAGGAATTATTAAGAAGAAGTTCACGTTGAACACGACCAATATCTTCCAGAACATCCATGTTATCGTTACCAGATTAGGCAAGAAAAGCGGATAACCGTTGTTATCTTTTGGAGGCCATTTTGATTAACCTCATTTTGTATACAGATGTTATTGTGAAATTAGGCATTTACTATCGAGGTGGGAATGATTGAATAAGATACCCATATCAGGGATATATGACTTTATTTATCCATGGAAGGATGCTTGTACCTTTTTAAAGGTGGAATTAAGGATAGAACATCGGTAACTTAAAACGAATCCTAGGGGAATGCATAAAGGTTGGCATTTCACCCTTAATAGGGATAGTATGAGTTTTGACAGTATGAATTGGAAAGGATTAAGGTAATAATAACCTTTAAGGATCAGTGGAGAAATTCTTCAGAAGTATATAGACAATGGTTCTACTATTAGTAAATGGTATTGTGATATGCCCTGTATCTAGGGAATACAGGAGGAACGATTGAAGGATAACCTTAGAGGTTTTATAAGGAAAAAGGTAATATTCAAAATTCTCAAGAATAGAAATGTTGATAAAGAAAAATGACGTAATTATAATGATGCCAAATGGGGCACGTGTTAAACCACGAGAAAGTATGGATCGAACCAGTAATGGTCGAAATTGTTCAGGGCAATTAGGACTTAAGATAAAAGATGTTCTAATTATGATTGAGAGTCAGTCATGACAGTGATTAACCTCTAAAGACTGAGGGGATAACTTATGGAAAAATGGAAATTTTTTTTTAACTCATCAGATTTTAAGGAAAACATCTTCACATAAGCTGTGATTGAAATGAGGTAGAAAATTTAGTTGAAGGTGGTTAAAAGACATTGATTATAAGGAACTATTACTATCAGGAAAGGCCAAAGAGGTGGCCGACACTTTAACGGTAAAAGGATAATTATAGGCGCTTGTGCCAAAGGAATACAGTGATGATGGTTAAAGCTATGAAGGTTGTATTATGGTTTGGAAGATTGACATTCCTTCTGATGACTGTGCAATGCCCAACCGTAATAGTAGTTGGTAAAGGTTTAAATTGTGTAATCGCCATGAACGGGCTATCTATCTTAGAAGGTCCTATCTTGAGATAAGCCAGGACCATGTTTCAAAAAGGACCAAACAAACCTTTGAGTTAAGTCTTCTATTGAAGGCATATGATTAAGAATGGTATTAACCTGCTATCGGTGCTTTGATTGAAACTCTTCTGAAATTTTATATGCTTCATGTCATGTATGTATGTCAGGATCTGGAGTGTTCTTCATGAATCAGGAATGGTGATTATGTTACCTCCTTAGAAGGATTTGTTACGACATGGATAGACTCCGTATGGTTAGCTATTAAGACTTCATGGAAAATGAATGACTACAGTGGGTCAGTGGTGGACCATAGTAAGGCAGCAATGATTCTGCGAGTAATGAGCTGATTACAACCGTGAGAGTTGTATTGGAATGGGTGTTGAGATTGAGTACCACTAATCGGGTCGTGGTAGTGTATAAGTTATCATTGATAGACTAATTAAGTAGAGTATCTACCTAGTGAATAATTATTCTTTCTTATCAATAGAGAGTCGTATTATTATACGAGGAAGGTTGCGGTGCAAGCATAGAATTCAAGTAACGATGATGTCTAGAATGAGATCCCAGATTCGATTTTCGATGTCGAGGGAGTTTCAAAGGTAATTGTGTATAAGCTCGAGGAAAAGTGTGGGTCCATAGAATGATGGACGGGATAGCGAAAATATTTAGGCATGGGAAATACGAGGCTATAATGCTTAATGTTGATTTATATACGTATATGTTTTGTTCTCCTATGACAAACCTCTATAGTTCAGAGGTAGGTTCCAAGCCAGATATTTTGTGGCAGTATATTTTTTTCATATATACAATTCTCTTCAGTTCGTTCTTTTCTCTTCTTTTCATTTCATGTAAGCTGAGAAGAACAACCCTTCCAGAAGGGGAGGTATTGCCGAATGACTATCTATCTTTGTGATAGAAGCCTAGTAGGATACCACATGTTGTTTAATTGCTTGTCAAGTACTAAAGGCTGGCCACCTTCTGTACTAACTATGCGATATAACAAGTGTTCATGATCATAGTGATCTCTCAACGAATTCCTTTACTTCTATATGATTGATCAAATTTTGGAAAATAGAAACAACTAAAAAAGGAGTAATAAAGTGGTGGTAGTATGCGGAATGGGAACACATTCGTGATACTAAGGTTGGCATGGTTATTAAAAGGTTATAGAACGCTAACGAGCAAAAGTATAACCAGTATAATATTAGGAACGGAAGGTGATAGCGATTACGAACTGGAAAAGAATGAGTATTGAGAAGCAAAAGTTCTAATGCTAAAAGCTATAATGAGAGTCTGTGCAATAGACTTGAAAGAATTTAGAATGATCACTTAATTCGGATTGAGTTATCTTACGATAATAGATCATATGTCATTATCGAGATGTCGCCTTATGAGATTCTTGAGGGAAGATAATGTCGATCTCCCTTATGTTAGGATGAAGTTGTAGAGCGTAAGATGCTCGGACCCGCAGTAGTCCAAAGGACCAGGGATATAATAGATCTAATCAGAGGACGACTGGTAGTAGCCAGGAAGGACATAAGAAGTATGTCGATTTGACACGAAAGGACAAAGAGTATGAAATAGGGGACCTAGTAATGTTATAGGTATCCCTTGGAAAGGATTGATGAGGTTCGGAAAGAAAGGAAAGCTAATTCTACAATTTGTTGGACCCTTGGATATATTAAGACGTTTGGGAAGTTAGCATATGAGCTAGCCCTAACCCCGAACATGTAGCAAGTTCATAACGTGTTCCACGTATCAATGATAAGGAAGTGTAATTCGGATGCCAGTCAAATAGAGGCATATGAGCGCATAGATATGCAACCCGACGTAACCTATATGGAGCAACCAGGAAGGGTTATAGAATGAAAAGGAACAAGTGCTTAGGAGAAGGATTATCAAACTAGGCAGAGTTTGGTGGTAGAACCACAATGTGGAAAATTGACTCGAGAGTTAGAAAGTGTAATGCTAAGAAAGTATCCCCATTTATTTTCTATCTGATTCCGGGACGGAATCCTTTTAAGGAGGGGAGACTGTAATAACCCCAATTTTTGAGAAATTTTGAAACCCTTATGAATAGTGTTTTTGCTGAACGAGAAAACTTTTCAGACCACACTATATAGGAGTACTTTTATGGAAATTCTAAGATCGTATTAGTATTCCATAAAGTAAATGAGTGTATGTAAAGGTCGTTAAAATTCGAATCCGGACACTTTGATTTTTCCCGAAAATCCACCAGATACCGAAAGAAATGAGTATAAGGTAACATGATTAAAAGGATTTAAATTCAAGGATTATAAGAGAGGATCATAAAAGGAATATAAAATATTGAGAAAGCTTTAGGGGAACCCAAGTAATAAGATCCCAGATATGATCCCTCAAACGACGAACGAGAACGAAAGTTAAGCGAACCGTAAAACAAATAAGCGACCAAGAGACAAGCTTGTACAAGAAGCCAAGGATTATGACATCATCAAACCACAAGGAAAGGACATGTGTTAAAAAGGTGACACAAGCATGGTGACATAAGCATGACAAAAAGAAGTGTGTTGTTGGTTGATTCTTGGCCATGCAAAAGTTACCATGGTAAAAGATCAAAATTGCCAAGCCAAAAAGGAAATCAACCAAGCAAAATATCATAACACAAAAATTAAAAATTTGACTTTGCTCCCATGAAGAGAAGCTCTCGGCCAAAACAAACCCAGCAACTTGAAATTGTCATATCTCCTTCAATACTCACTCAAATGTTGTGTTCTATAGCTCTTTGGAAAGGTATTGAGATAGCCTACAACTCTTGTTCACAAGTCTCTTCCAAATAAGCATGGTAAGACCCTCATTTTTACAGTTCTTTAAATCGGACTTTTAGAAACTTCAAAGCCTAACTTTGCATTCTTGATTTCTTTGGAAAGATCAAGCTTGTAGGAGGCTCCATAAGGCTTCCTAGTAACTTTCCACCCTCCAAGAAAGGTATAAATCTTCACACCCTTTAGTAATAAGTTTTAATGTTGAAGTTTGGTGATGGTTTGGATGGATGAGTAGTTATTCGAACGATAAGCATGATTCGAGCTTAATTGTTAAGTAGTTTAGTTGAATTTGGAGATGTTATAATATATGATTGGATTGAGATCCTTGAGCTTATTATGACTGAAATCAGTATCATTGATATGTATCTTGAGTTTTTGTTGATTGGTAGTTGGATTGATATGATTTGGAATGGTAAAAAAATTGGGAAATCGCGTAAACATAGCCGTCGTAATGTCCGATTTTCTTTGGACTGTTTTTGTGCATAACATTAGGACCCGAGAACCCCCTGCTAGATTGTGACCACTGCCATGTTTAGATAGCTCATGTTACGAGCTTCGTTTTGATATGTAGTTCGTTCGATTCCGATTTACGGTTTAGGAGAAACGACCGTTTCAAGTAACGGCGTTTCACGAACGAAACTTTTTCCCTCGCCTTACTTTGAAATGTAGGTTAAAGACCAAAAAGGGTTAATTAATGCATGAAACATTTATGGTAAGTGTTTTAGGCAGTTGGTAAGTCACTCGCGAAGGAATCGCTTTAAAACTCGTAAAGGTTAAATTATTAAAAATGAAGGAGCCGAGGGTACCCGAGTGACTTAAGCAAATCAGTGAGCGCAAAATCAAGCGTTAGAGTCTAAGTTAGTTAAAGTATAGATTTACAAGTGATTTTGGTTTAATTCAAACTTACTTGTTGTTTATAGGTTACCAGACTCGTCCCGAGCCTTTTATCACCCCAAGTCGCTCAGGCAAGTTTTCTACCCGTTATACTGTTGTTGTGATGAATATATGTATATGCATTATCTTGCGATAGATGCATGTTGGTTAATTAGCAAATGTTGCGATATATTGAAGCATGCTGATATGGTATATATATATATATGCATGCCTGTTTCGTATTCTTGATTTATATATCTGTTGGTTCAAGTGCTTATTCGTTGCATAATACCTATGCTAGAGATAAGCGGTATTTGCGTATACCCTTAGTATAGGGACCCAAAGGTGAAAACATTTTCTAAAACCGGGAGTCGAGGATCCCGAGTAGATTTTATATATATATATATATTTATATATATATATGGTTATAGTTTTCAAAACTATTAATCGAATAAGGTTTATTCGATAACTTTATTTTATTATTGAATATTATCTTGAATATTCATTCGAGGACTTATGACTCCTTTATATTATTTATTGAATATTATCTTGAATATTCATTCGAGGACTTATGACTCTTTTATATTATTTATTGAATATTATCTTGAATATTCATTCGAGGACTTATGACTCCTTTATATTATTTATTGAATATTATCTTGAATATTCATTTGAGGACTTATGACTCTTTTATTTTATTTATTGAATATTATTTGAATATTCATTTGAGGATGTATGACTCCTTTATTTTATTTAATGAATATTATTTATAATATTCATTCGAGGTATTATGACTCAGCTTATTTTATTTATTGAATATTATTTGAATATTCATTTGAGGATCTATGACTCCGATTATTTGCTGAGGTATATTCTTTATTCTATTAAAGAATAAGGTGTTAATAATCAAACTTATTTTTGATTATTCAAATAAAGATAATACTTTCATATAAGTATATCTTTGGTTATTTAATGTTTATTTCAAGTATAAGTTAATACTTCTACTTCAATTATTTTTATAAAGATTATTCTTTATGGGAATATTATTTAAAATAATAATATTCAGTCATTTTCTAAAATATTCTGGGGACTGATTTACTTCATTAAATCAGCCTTACTCCAAACACTCTTTAAAGTGTTTTCGAGTCTTCAAAATGATTTTTAAAAGTCAGAGCGGATCCCAAAAAAACTCATTTTTATATTTAAGATCTTCCTTTTAAGGGGATTTAAATACTCGCTCAAAACCTGGGGAATCCGGCTCTGTGGTGTATTTTATATTCGCAACAAGGTTGCAGATTTGGTAAATGAATTGATTACTTGCCCAACGTTCGGGAAGTAAGCCCCTCTCATTGAGTCGGCATAAGCGACAGGCCGAGGTACGGTCTATTATTGTGTAAGTGGCTCAGTGGGAGTCCATCAAATGCATAGGTGGCTGAGTGGCAGTCCAGCATAGGTCTTAATTATGACCAGGGTGATGACCAGTGGGGAATTCGTCCATCTACTAGTAGAAAAGGTTACTTATTGGTATCTTTGCCTGATCAGCAGGATATCGGGTTTATGCCAAAATTCTTTTCCTTTCCAAAATTCATTGGATGTTTCGAACTCTGTTCATACTTCACATAACAGAGGTTCCAGGAAATGTTTAAAGGGATATATATATGTGGTTATATATATATCGGGACTAAATAAAGTATCTCATAACTTTTTCATTCAATAATCTTTCAAAGATTGAATCTATTCAAGTCTTATCTTGTGGTCTCATCAGTGGGATGAACTTTTGAAATTGATTATAACTTGAACGGTGGTAGTTCAAGTAGTATTGGGAATGATATAAATGTAGTGAAGTATTTGGTAACTTCATCTTTTAAACTTATATCTAATTAATAATTGTCTTATGAATGACAAAGATTTTCAGAAAAACGTTGAGACAAGGTTAGATATATGAGATCACCTTGCAACGATATTTTTTATATACAGTTATACACTGGGACTTTGTGTATATTATGCATGGAAGAGGACTTCCAATATTTTGAAAAGTATATATGTATATATATATATATACTGAATATTTTGCGACTTCATCGCATTAAGTTATCAACTTGGGTCATTTCTTTTGACCAAGACTTTCATGAGTATTATGAGTAGGCTCATATATTGTAAATAATTATGCATATTATTTTGGTGGGCTTGCTGCTCACCCTTGCTTTCTTCTTTCATCACACAACAACAGTTAGGAAAGATGACCAGACTCCAGCAGACCCAGCGCAAGCGCGTGGAAAGCGTTCCGCGTCTTCCCGTTGATGTCGTAGCTGCTATAGCTGTAGAGGTAGATCTATTGTAGATTAGACCATCTGCTTTTGGAGAATCAATTATGTATAATTATAACTTGGGGCAGATAATGGCAATTAACTGTAAATTTATCAAGTAATCGTTTTGGGTTGTAATAACTTTTAAATTGTGGATTCAAAGACTTGTACTTATTTGAATTTCATCTCTGAGACTATAACGGGTTGTGGTGTATGTTAGTGTGGGGTCACAGCATAAGGTTGGTTATTATTAATTAAGTGAAGTGATATTGTGGAAAGAAAGACCGTGACGACCCGGATCCCCGACCCCGGATCTGGGGGTGTTACACTCTAGCTCCAAAAAAACTTATTTATGAGGTCCTTTATCCTTTTGCTCCACAACATGAATACCTGGAGCTTGAGCATCTTGTTCATCTTCACTTACTTCACTGTCATTAACAACTAAGGCACTGGAACCATCAACCACATGTCCTTGGTTTACCTTTAATGATTTTCTTTGCAACATTTCAAGCTCATATGTTTTTTAAGATCCCATACAAAACTTCCAGTGTTATTATGCTCAAGTCTCTTCCTTCTCTAATAGCTGATATTTTTTATTCATGGTGGTTAGGAAGAGCTAGCAAGAACTTTGGGTTAACCTCCTCAGCTTCATAATATTTATCATGAAGTTGCAAGTCATTTATCAGTTTGTTAAACCTTTCAAAAACTTCAGTAATTCCTTCTTTAGGCTTTGCCAATAAACCCTCATACCGAGACACTAGCATTCTCCTTTGATTTGATCTTACTTCCTCTGTACTCTCACATAAAATCTCAATCTTCTCCCAAATCTGTTTGGCTAAGTCATAGTTAACAATATTGTTGTACATAACATTATCAAGTGACTCTGTCAGAATTAGTTGCAGGCCACTATCTAGAGAGACTTTCTCCTTTTCAGATTCAGTGTATTTTGAGGGGTCTTTAGGGGGATAATGAGATGGATGACCATGTCTTTATTATTATATTCATCAACCCTTTCTATGGGGGTAAAAGGGTCATTCTTGAGAATCTAGATATACAGTGGGTTGGCCATCCTTCTGAACAACATCATCTTCTTTTTCCAAAGTGTATAGTTGATTTTATCAAAGGCTCGTATCTTGATACTGCTTATCTTTTGTGCACTCATACTTTCAAGATCTTGATCTGTTTACTTTCAGATTTTACTCTGATACCACTTGTTAGATATTGAGTACAACACAGGGGGTGAATGTGTTTATTTGGATTTTTAGCATTTTTAAACAGTTTGGATATTAGGTGAACAAATCAGTTTATAATTTGTCGAGATATTATGTTTAACAGAAATAAAACAACAAGCAAAATATTTCAAAACTCACTTAATTTGTATTAATTAAGTTTGTCTTGCTACAAATTCTGTGTTCTTAAAAATATAAGAACTCGGCTTCTTCCTTGAGAGAATACAAGAAAATATGAATCTATTTGTTACTACTAAACTAAGGACTAATGCTTGTTTTATAATCTAGCAGCACGGGTTTACAAGACTTGCACTAAAATGTACTAAACTTTTTTCTAAAGCAACCTTTTTCTTTTTCCATTTCTAGATTAATAAATCTATGCAGAATCTTGCAGTTCTGTGACCATTCTTTGTCTAGTTAATCTTGGCCCTTGATCTTATATTCTCCCAGCTACTTTGTAGACTTTTCAATCTAGTTGATAGATCGTTTGTTGACTGATAATCTTGAATATTTAACTTGTCTACATTCTATATTTGAGAGGCATATCGAGATCTCCAATTTTTTCTATAGAGAAGTGACATCTCGATTAGTATAATGACTTATCGAGATCTCTGGGTTCTCTATAGGTATATTTGACTTGTCGAGGTCTCTTGATATTTGCCTATGAAATGGCTTGTTGATATGTCTGAGACTTCTACATGTAGAATTGACTTGTCGATATCTCTGAGATCTCTATATACACATTTTGACTTGTCGATATCTCTGAGATCCCTAATGAGAAAATGACTTTCGATATCTCCAATCTTCACATCTTCATTTGACTTGTCGATATCTCTGAGACTTCTCTATAAGCCATTTTGGACTTCTAAATAAGTCATTCTGGACTTCTCGAATGACTTCTCGATATAACTTGATATGTGGTTGTCGTTATCTTGACTTAGAACATTTTTCATAAAACAGATTTATTTAACTCCAAGCTTCTACACTTTTCTCTGAGGCATGATCATGCCTTGATCTTCTTCCATAATTTATTCCATAGCTTGAATCTGTTCACTGGAAAAATACTTCAGTCTAATCTTCAAACCTTTTTATAGACTCAAAAAATATAGTACAAAATACAAAATTGATTATCAAACAACTAAATCTTAGTGTTGTTAATATGACTTAGTCTTGTTATTATACATGCATATCTTGCACAACATACATTATCAGTCTAATAATTTATAAGAACAACTACTCACAATTGTAAAGTTATAAATCAAATTAGTAAAAAGTTGTGTCGCGAAGACTTCAACAAAATTTTATGATCTTCACAAATTAATATTGCTAAATCGATTAAAACTTTCGTTAAATATGACTAATGTATTATCAGAGCATCTCCAATGCAACAAAACCCTTAGTTATATTATCTATGTGGCATCTAGGTGGCATTTTTAAATGATTTGTAAAAATTTGAGCACTCCAACCATGTTAACCCTTAACAAAAAATATAGATAATTACATTTGGTTGGCTATATTTGTTGAATCATCAAAGCCTTTAGGTATAATTTTACCTATCATACTATACATAATAGCACTGGGGTGGATACCCTTCCCCTTAGCTAAAAATTTATATAATCTTTATTTTATCATTTTTTAGCTAATAAGTTTTGCTATCACCATTGTAGATGCTCTAAGCGCGCTAATAAAAAAATTGTATTATGAGGATCCAAGCCAAATATTTATAGAAAATTATATTTTGAGAAATTTTCCACAATTAATTTGTATGTTAGACAAAATTTTATTATTTCACTTTTAGTATACATGATCGTATATATATTGTAATATTTTTTTCAAAATTAGTAAATGCTATTCAGATAACAAATATAGTGATCGTTTCGCCGAACGCATTACGAGAGCTTATATGAATTTCGTTTATTTCAAACTCATACAAGATGTTAAGGAAAAAAATCAGTTTTTAAACCCATATTTCAAACTATCAAAGATACCAAAGAGGAAGTTAGCATGGGATATGAGTTTGAAGAATCAGTTTAATACTTTTTTTTAATTTTTATCTGCTTTTATAAAATTACAGGAGAATGTTTAAAAAATTAAACTGATGACTCAAAATATATCAAAATAATAATCTATATTATTATTTAATAATCAAAATATTGAAATTTTTGATTTAACGATTTTTGATAATTTATTAATAATAATATTATTGTATTATTGTTATTAACTAATTACCTTTTTGACTAAAATACTAACTAGTATTCTCAATTAAAACGCGTTAACTATTCTGTTTCTTCCAACTAAAATATCCTGTTTTCTCAAAAAATATCACGACACTAATAACTAATTATTATTTTCAACTAAAATTACTTAGTAAAATAGATTAGTTGTCATTTTCAATAATATAATTTTTTTAAATAATTTCAATTATATAATTATATCCTTTATATATAATAAGCATAATGAACTTTTTATCCAAAACTTTGGTCATGTACCTCCAGAACAATCTCAACCGCTGATCTGATATAATAAAATATAGACGATTAAGATAATATCTTATTATAATTAGTATATTTTTAATATAATCATAAATTGAACATGATTAAATTGTTCTAATAATATTCAAATACCAATTTTGATACAATGTCATAATGCAATCCTAAATAGAATATGATTAGAGATTCAACCAATCGTAAATATAAAAAAATTATAATGTTCTACTACTATTCAAAACTAAAATATGCTGCAATGTGTTGTGCAAAACATGCATTAACATAACAAAACTAAGTCATATTGACAATCCTAAATATTGGTTGACTTGTAATAGTTTGTGTAATCTATACATGTATTATTTGAGTCTGTAAAAATAATTTAAAGACTAGACTGAAATATTTTTCTATGAATAGTCGTCAAGCTAAGGAATAAAGCTCTGCAAGAAGATCAAGCATGATCATGTCTTATTATGAAGATACACAGCTTAAAGATGAAAAATGTTGTAGATTGAAAAATATTTTTTAAGTCAGATGTTGATAAGTCGCAGATCAAGGAATATCGAGAATTCATATCGAGAACTGTTCAAACCTATAGAGTAGTCATGTTGAGAAGTGTTCAAGCTTGTAGAGAAGTCATATGAAGATGGAAGTTACAGAGAAGTCTCTACAAGTTACAAAGATCTCTATCGTGATGCTATATAGAGATGTGAAGATATCAAAAAGTCACTTTATATCGCGATGTGGAGATATCGATAAGTCACTTTATATCGCGATGTAGATATGTCTACAAGTCTTTTTGTGTCGCGATGTGGAGATATCGACAAGTCACTTTATATCACGGTGTAGAGATGTCTACAAGTCTTTTTGTGTCACGATGTGGAGATATCGATAAGGCTTTTGTACTTAGAAGATCTCGATAATAGTTTCATTTACAGAATACAGTTATCACGAAGATTCCAAATTACCAGTCAACAAAACATTTTATCATTAAAATGGAAATTCAACAAATGTAGCTTAAAGAGGGCAAAGATCAAGGGACAAGATAAACTGGACAAAGGAGTGTAGCAGCTCCGGATGATTGTCAGCAGATCTGTAGCACTTATAATATAAATAAATAAAAGAGCTTTAAAATTTATGTTAGTCTATTTTAGTGCTATTCCTGTAAATTGTGCATGTTGTTCTATAAAGCATATAAAGCATGTCACATGTCCTATATCTAGTGGTAACAAAATAGTTTATATCTATTGTAATTTCTCTCAAGTAGAAGTTAAGTTCTTAATATTCAAGAACTTAGATTTGTAGCACGACACAATTGATTTTGAATAAGATCAAATGAGTTTTGATAATTATTTTATCTGTTCTTTCACTAGTACAAAAACGATCATACGCGTCTCTCATTTTACGTCTATTAGATGAATAACATACATATAATGATCTTTTATACGACGATTATAGCTTTAACAGTCGCAAATATAGGTAAATGATATAAATATACGTCTGTTAAATCTGAACGGCCGCTTAAGTCTATTTATACATCTGTTAATCAATTAAATATTGTTGTCTACTAACAACAGACACATACAAAATATATAAATATTAATAAAAAAGAAAAAGAAAACACAACTCAATATATTCTTCCTCCCCTGAACACAACCGACAATTTACTCCCGTCATTGTTATACAATTCCCCTACCACGAGCCCTAATCCTACAACTCTATCTGATTTCAATTTGTTCATAGGTAAAGCCCTAATTGATTAGAGGTATTATCCATGTCCCACTCACTTTTTCCTTCGTCTTTCTCCCCTCCCGCCCTCCACTTCCCCTCTCCTCTCACGCTTTCTCTCTCACTCTCTCCTACCTCGGTACTACTTTTTGCTCTCCCTCCCCCCCCCTCTCTGTATGTGTTTGCGTGTATAAGTTAATGGGGACTTTTTAATTTCATATGATTTGGGATTTTCTTCACAAAATTGGGAATTTCATGACCTATTTATGTTTTGTTTTCCATATGACTTCATTTTGTATGTTGTTTGTGGTACTTTTGAGTATATCTTTGTACACTTATTTCACATATTCTTCTAAGCACGGGTTGATTTATTTGCTTGCATATTTTGGATCTGGGTAAACAGAGTTGCATTTGGTTTCATGTTGTATGCTTCTTCCTATTGAAAATATAGAAATCGTAAGCATTTAACGAAATTAGAGAAAGCGAATATTTTTTAATTAATTAAAACTGTCTATCTGCCTTGGATGACCCGGCTATTGATTTTTACATGCAGTTGTAGATATAAGTAACGTAAATATATGATCTCCGAAAGAAGCATCTGACTATTTGACTAATTGAACTATAGTTTTAAGTTTTAAGTGCTTCCACTTGAGCTTTCGATTCTGGTGTTAGAGGCAAGCTGTGGTTGTGGTAAATTTTAATTAATTTTATTGTACAGATAATTATCTTTTGCTACATAATCCATAACACTAAATTAGTTCATTCTTTTTTACAAAGAATGTTAGTCTTAAGCAGCATGGTTTTCTTATCCTTTTATAGTTGTACATACCTTGCACTTCTAAGATTCAATGTACATAACTCATTTTCACTACTTTGTTTACCTATAAGAGACCAGAGGGACCTTGAGAATTGATACATAATTATTTAATCATAACAACAAAATACTTATTGGTGCACCTATTTTAATGGTATTAAAGTGATGCTTTCTTTTGTATAGTGTGCAGTGTCCAATAAAAAATTGAATGTTGTAGATCATCTATAAAATATAATAAATTATTTATACACATTGCAACTATTAAATTAACTTATGGAGGGAATTAGATTTGAATATCATATATTCATAGATAGAGGGGGTGATAGTTAAAAAAAGACTTTAAATTACAATAGTAATTTGACCCTAGTAATGAAAGTTTTAAGATGCTAAAAATTGACTTCGATAATTCGCTGAAATGTTGCTAATAAATTTTTTTCGCTTGTATAATTTAAAATTTTCTTGCCAATCCCATTTAGTTTCTCTGTCCATTTAATTTTTTAAAAGTTTGACAATTTGTTTATCTTGTTAATTTATGTAGTGATAGTATTCTTTTGATTATGCTGCATTTATTTATCCAAAAGGGTACTCCATTTTTGAAAAAACTATGGATATTGGTTTATAAAATATAACTGTGTAGCTCTGTTAGATGAATTATAAAATGCTCGCAAAAGAAAAAACTGCATAAGGAATGTCGCAAGCTGATGCTGATTGTCCTGATACTAGTTAAACGTAACACATGGTTTCTACTTAGTCTAGTCCATATGGAAATCTCTAAACATACACAAGTGTTAACTTGAATACATAAAAAAAACGTACAATGCTAGAAATTTTTGGAAATCGAAATTTTAGTGCATCTTTTTTTTGTTTCTTTCTTCGTGACAGTTTTCACCTCAAGCCTAGATAAAAATTAAAGAATATGAGTATACTAACAAAACTTTTTGCAGCATCCTTAAAGATGGCTATGATGGAAGGGTCGAGTGGCTAAGGAAATTAATGGATGCCATTTTCAAGGTTATAGTGCATAAGTAGATATTCTGTTGTTAGGTCACATAACACTATAGAAGGGGGTTCAATATAGTGTTTATACAATCAAATCGATTTAGAACACAAGTATGTAACAATAATCAAGTTTATTCAATATAATAAGCTCTGTTACAAAGTAGGTTAAATTACTCTCTCAGTGATGAACAATATCACTAAGAGCTGCTAGGTTACAATGAATAATGTTCTCGTGAATGATAACACATATAGTGTAAACCCTGAAAGGTTTCGAGCACATAAACGCAACGGAAACAGTAATTAAAAACGTAAAAAAAAATCATAATTTTCGAAACCCGCCGCAGGATCCATGTGAAAAATATATATTTAATTCGTAGATCAGATTGTTTACCTTAAGAAGCTTTACCAATTGGTTGACTAATGGAGATCCAAAGCTTGTTCAATCACCACGCATCCCGCTCTCGCGATCTACGCTCTATCGGTATCTACACGAATGCTTGAACTCAAGGATTGGATGTGTACTAGCACAAACTCGTTTCTTCTTGCTCTCTCCATCTTATCTCTTGGTGGCTAGGGTTTTATTAAAAGTCTTTTTCATACAAAAATCAGCCATACAAGAGATATTATATAGAGAGTAGAAAAATGAATTATAACTCTTAACTAATTAGGAGTTATTATTAATTCGAAAATCCTACTTGTATTATAATTAAGTCTCACTTAATTATTTAACAAATAAATTTCATAATTAATATTAGTAAATTTGAATATCAATATTTATCTAATTAATTAAGTCATACTTAATTAATATTATAAATAATTCGAATTGCTTTAATTTAATTTAAATCCAATTTAAATTAAATAATCCTTCAAGCATTCTTTGTGTGTGACCTTATAGGTTATTATTACGTTGGCAACGAATTTTAAATCTAATTTAAAATCGTAAACAATGAGCGGCATCTAGTAATACATCATTGCTACCCAAGTAATAATAATTGAATCGGTGATCTATTAAACCTTTCGTGAATAATGTACAATATAATATAATCCCTTTAACCAAATATTATAGATTAAACTAGAGGCATGTAATGTGTCAACCTCATCATAGTTTAATCCAAGTTTCCTTGATCAATGAGTAGATTATCATATGAAATCAACATTTGAGTGTGGCCACGCATTTCATAGTCTAGCTCACACAAGAGGCCAATAATATCACTCCTAAAATAGGAGGGTTAAATCCCATCTAGATCATTCATATTTCTCATATGATTCATAATATACCCAATGTCCACTTTTATTATTATCCGGTCAAGGATAACTTTTAATGGAATTAATGTACATTAATTCTCGTATAGAAATATAATGACTTCAGGTATAAGGACCATTACATCATTATCACTGTGAGAATTACTTATGACACAACAGACATGTAGAATCTCACATTGGGTCTGTCCAGCACCATGTACATATACATATGCCTATGTTTTTGACTTTAGTATCAATATATCTATGATCAATGAGATGTGATCATCAGTCAACAAACACACCAGTCTTAATGCATTATTATTGTCCCTTAATAATAATACTCGACTAGGGACCTTTAGGAATATTGATACTATTATCATAATCTCATTTCTAAGTCACGTACTTAGAGATATAGAATTGTATATCATATTCCAAGGATATTTATTAATCTAACATTTATATCTCAGTAAATTAAGAATTAATAAATTATAAATAGAATAATCGATAGAACATAAACATTAATAATCCTAATGTCTTAAACTAAAACATCATAGTGTTGTCTCTAGGGCACAAACACTAACAATCTCCCACTTGTACTAGAGCCAATTACCCATGTATCTAATACTCATGGAACTAGTATGATCATCGTACTTCTGCTGCGACAAAGCCTTAGTCAATGGGTCTGCAACACTATCATTACTATGCACTTTACATTTATATCTCCTTGATCATTAATCTCATTAATAAGGTGATATCGCCTAAGGACATGCCTAAACAGTCTCCTTGGCTGTTTCAAAAAAATATCAATATATTCGGCATCCTTTATAGAATCATCAATGTTCTTGCTGTGAACTATTCCAGCTAATATCACTTATATTTAGACAAAACACAAAACATAAATAAACTCGTAATCATCCTTGTCTGTTCAAAAATTACGTTCAGAAACTAGTATCAGTGTAACCCTTTACAACCAGTTCTCTATCTTCTCTATACACCAAAAATAAATCTTTAGTCCTCTTTAAGTATTTAAGAATATTCTTGAAAACTATCAAGTGACCCTCACCTGGATTAGACTGGTATCTGATCGTCATGCTCAAAGCATACGAAATATCAGGACAAGTACATATCATTGCATACGTTATAGATCCAATTGCTGACGCATCTGGTACTTTCTCAAATGGCCCTTATCATCTAATGATTTATGGGGAAATTATCTTTTGAGATCACTATCCCATGAGACATCGAAACATATCATTTCTTTGTCTCTTGCATCATAAAATGATGTAATACTTTATCAATGTATGTACTCCGACTAGGTCGATTAATCTTTTCAATCTATCTCTATAGATCTTGATCCCCAATATATAGGTAGCATCACCTAAATCTTTCACCGAGAAACTATTTCGCAACCAAGTCTTAACAGCCTGTAGAGAAGGTATGTCATTCCATATCTGTTATATGTCATCTATATATAATATTAGGAATGTCACATGGCTCCCACTAACCTTCTTGTAAACACATAGTTCATCTTCATTTTGAATAAAACCAAACTCTTTGACCGTTTCATCAAAATGAATATTCATTCTCCTTGAGGCTTGCTTCAATCTATAAATAGATAGAAGCAACTTACAAACTACCTTAGCAAACTTTGGATCGATAAAACCCTCAGGTTGTATCATATATACATCATGTTCAAGGCTCCCATTTAAGAAAGCAGTTTTGACATCCATTTGCCAAATCTCATAGTCAAAGTAAGCAACTATTGCTAACAAAATCCTGATAGACTTGGCCATAGTAATCGATAAAAAAGTCTCTTCATAGTCTATACCATAAATTTGTTTGAAACTTTTTGCCACTAGTCGCGTCTTATAAGTCTATACTTTACCATCCATGTCAGTTTTCTTCTTGAAAACCCACTTGCACCCTATAGGTTTTACCCCTTTGGGTGGATCAACTAAAGTCAATACTTTAATTTGATACATGGATTCCATCTCGGATTTCATGGCCTCTAGCCATCTCTTGGAGTCTAAACTGTTTATAGCATCTTGGTAGGTGAGAGGCTTATCATTATCCGTAAGCATCATATCACCATCTTGAGTCAAAAGAAATTCATAATTTCTCCCGGGCTCATGGTGAATCCTACTGGATCTACGAATAACCTGTGTTTCTTGGACAGGATTACTTTCAACATTTTGATGTACATCTTGATCTTATTCCAACTCTGGTTCAATATTATCATATGGTTCTCGATCTTCATCGAGATGTATTATCCTCCCACTGATTTTCTTAGAAAGTAGTTCCCCCCTAAGAAATACAACGGCCCGAGCAACAAACACTTTATTCCCGGATCGATTATAAAAAACTATACCCTAGTTTCACTTGGGTATCCCAGAAAATAGCATCTATCTAAATTTGGTCCAAGCTTGTCAGAGGCTAAACGTTTTACAAACGCTTCACGTCCCCAAAATTTCATAAATGACATGCTTTGACATTTATCAATTTATATCTCATATGGAGTATTTTGAACCGCTTTAGTCGGAACTTGGTTAAGTGTACATGCAGCCGTTTCTAGAGCATAACCCTAGAAACTGAATGGAAGATCCGCTTGACTCATCATCGATCACACTATGTCCAACAAGGTACGATTTCTCCTCTAAGAATATCTATTCCATTGAGGTGTTACAGAAAGAGTAAGTTATGATACACTATCACACTCCTTCAAGAAACTCTTGAAATTGAGGTTTAAGTATTCTCCTCCACGATCTGATCGTAAAACTTTTATACTTTTCCCTTGTTTTCTTTTCTACTTCGGCCTTATATTCTTTGAACATTTCAAAAGAATCGGATTTGTTCTTTATAAGAATCACATATCCATATCTACTGAAATCATCAGTAAATGTTATGAAGTAGTATAAGCCCCCTTGCCATCATACGCATTTGACCACATACATCATTATGTATAAGTCATAATCTTTCGGTGGCCCTTTCACTTGATCAGGTAAAAGAAGCTTTAGTCATTTTTCCAATGAGATAAAGTTCGCATCTTCCGTATGATTCAAAATCAAATTTATCCAAGTATTCATCTATATGTAACTCATAAATGCGTTTCTCATTAATGTGGCTTAACGACAATGCTAGAGGTAATGTTTGATTTGAGTCAACTTAGAACATATAAATTGTTAACTAATTGTGCAACATTATAACTCTTATCATTGAAATAGAATAATCAACGATTGTTTATTTAATTAAAATGAAAACCTTTCTTGTCCTGACAAGAAATTGACTTAATGTATCCGCTAAAGGCAGACACGTAATAACAATTTATCAAGTTCTCAATCTCGCCTTATGGGCAACATTAGGTATCGAGTTCCTTCAACTAGAGCAACAACTTTTGCTCCAATTCTAACCCTATACCTGAAGCTTGACCATTGCTAGTCTTTTTCTTTAGATCTTCCAAATAAGCTCGACAATTTAACTTCCATTCATCCAGTTATTTTCACAGAAATGACAATCATCTCCTTTAGCTACACCACTATTAGGCTTCAAAAGCCCTTTGGGATTGGACTTTGTTTTGGCACCGAATAAGATCAAATCTTTACCTTGCCTGTCCACTTTCCTTTCCCATTTGCATTCCATGTGTACATCGTCAATATGGACGTAATTCATGCCTTTATCGTGTTATTTTCAGCAGTTCTAAACATGCTTAACAACTCAGTAGGTGTTCTGTTTATCTCATTCCTTTTGTTCTTAACAAACTAAGAATTGAAGTTGTTCAAAGATTGTTTGATCAAATCAAGCTGAGTCTCTAGACTATTCTTGAAACCCAAAATATCAAGGTACCTATACCTATCATCTTTTGAACATGTGGTCCAACCGAATATCATTCTCCCATTAATGCAAAAATATGGTGTTGTATTATTATCAAATCTTTCTGACGAGCCTATCCTTCAAATATCCTTTGAAGGTGCTCAATCATATCATAAGCATCATTATGCTCTTGTTGCTACTAAAGCTCAGCACTCATAATTACAAGAAGGAGATATGAAATATCAGTTGCATAATTAATTTGCTTCTGGTAAGCATTTTGTTCAGCACATGTTTCATTCTCAGCTAGAATAAATAAGGGAGGGGTTTGAGTGACATCCTTGAACCTGAGGACAATCCTCAAGTTCCCCTGTCAATTGAGAAAATCATTTCATGTCAGCTTGTCCTTCTCAAGGACTATTACATAGAGAAGTTATTTGTGTTATTTGTCATTTGATATCTACAATATTAAAATGCATAGAATGACTTAGTCAACAGATGATCATTAAATTATGTTCAATTGATTATTCATTATATATTCACAATATATATATCCCACTATTTTTATCAAATCAATAGCCCTAACTATTAATTTGGAAAGAATATCTTCTATATCCTTTCTAGTGAGCCAAGATCCATATTTCACCATGCGTTAGGTCAGCTTTGGCTTTTTTCCTAAAACATGATTATTTAGGTAGACAACATTTATCAATTATATCAACAATATAACTCTTGGATAGCTTGGTGGAACAATATTTGTTCATATTTATCTAATAAATCTCGCCAAACTCTATGCCTCTAAGTTCACAATCGTATTGTGGTAACTTAGTTAAGTCAAATCCAATAGTCAAAAGTATCAATATACTTCAACACATCTCCCACGATAGATGGGAGTACTTCGCTTTGGCGAACCCACTCCTTATCGATCTAGGGTTAACGCATTAGACTTATTGGAAGGCATCTGATCAACTTAATATTAACTTTAGGGTTTTGTTAATTTTAAAAACGATCATGATCCCATCATAAAGAGATTCCCAATTTTTCCTTGAATAAAATACTTCAAATCAATATTCGTCAATGGGTTGATTTCCAGGTAGTGAGGGAGTCACAACGGTCTCGCTTAAAACCCACAACCTTACAAGTTCAATGAACTCGCTTTTGACAAAATCGCCCCATGTCATAAATAAAGAAAATTTGTATTTTATTCCGTGTTTCATAAACACGAGAATCTCATAATCGTTTGTTCATTTCAAAATCTTGAGTCGTTACAGATTTTATCTTGTTTAGAAAGCATGGCATGGGTGTCGTATCTAATACATACATCCTTAATCTAATTAAGCATGCATCTTTATAAACTACTCTACACATACATTCATCATATGCTCATATATATGTAAAGTATAATAAATAAATGTGGTTGGTTATGGCTTTATCCTATGTGATCTTCATCAAGCTAATGACAAAGATCTAGGTCAATCTAAGGTGAAAAATAAATACAGGCTAACTATTACATGTCTTATTTCTTGTATTGTTTCCTTGGATGGCCTCCATGTGAGATTACCCTTCCTTGATCTTCAAATCTTCATGTCTTCATGTACATTACACGAATAAAAAATAAAAACTAATCTAATGTGCTTACAATAAGAACTCGAGTTACATTCGAGATTTAATAATTACAAGATCAAATGACATGCAAGCCGTATTTAAAAAAAACAAAACCATTAACCTAAGGTCATAAGCCATAACCATCTACCATACTCAATTAACATATAAGAACATGTTAAAACACATAATATGATCTTAACATATCATACCCATCATGATCTAATCATAAAAACCAAATATAGCAAAAATCAGAAAATTCAAAATTAAATCTGATAACATTCAATCGCAGATTACAGGGTCTAAACGACGTCAAATGCCTTACAGATCAGTCGATGATAGCTTTATCTATCATTTTTGATCAGACGCTCGATTTCATATGAAATAGCATATTCGTTCGCCAAAATCGAACAACAGACCCAGATTTCAGCAAATCCGCTGCATCCGATTCAGAATCGTATCAAATATTATTCATATATAAGAACAAACACAAAACATGTATATATCAGTATATATACAGATTATATAATCATCATATGATTATACAACTCTCATGAATATCATATGGAAATCTCTAAACATACACAAGTGTTAACTTGAAGACATAAACAAAACCTACAATGCTGGAACTTTTTGGAAATCGAAATTTTAGTGCATCTTTTTTTTTGTTTCTTTCTCCGTGACATTTTTCACCTCAAGCCTGGATAAAAACTAAAGAATATGAGTATACTAACAAAACTTTTTACAGCATCCTTAAAGATGGCTATGATGGAAGTGTCGAGTGGCTAAGGAAATTAATGGATGCCATTTTTAAGGTTCTAGTGCATAAGTAGATATTCTGTTGTTAGGTCACATAACACTGTAGAAGGGGGTTGAATATAGTGTTTATACAATCAAATCGATTTAGAACACAAGTATGTAACAATAATCAAGTTTATTCAATATAATAAGCTCTGTTACAAAGTAGGTTAAACTACTCTCTCAGTGATGAACAATATCACTAAGAGCTTCTAGGTTACAATGAATAATGTTCTCGCGAATGATAACACATATAGTGTAAACCCTGAAGGGTTTCGAGCACATAAACGCAACGGAAACACTAATTAAAAACGTAAAAAAAATCATAATTTTCAAAACCCGCCGCAGGATCCATGCGAAAAACATATATTTAATTCGTAGATCAGATTGTTTACCTTAAGAAGCTTTACCAATTGATTGACTAATGGAGATCCAAAGCTTGTTCAATCACCACGCATCCCGCTCTCGCGATCTATGCTCTATCGGTATCCACACGAATGCTTGAACTCAAGGATTGGATGTGTACTAGCACAAACTCGTTTCTTCTTGCTCTGCCCATCTTATCTCTTGGTGGCTAGGGTTTTATTAAAGGTCTTTTTTATACAAAAATCAGCCACACAAGAGATATTATATAGAGAGTAGAAAAATGAATTATAACTCTTAACTAATTAGGAGTTATTATTAATTCAAAAATCTTACTTGTATTATAATTAAGTCTCACTTAATTATTTAACAAATGAATTTCATAATTAATATTAGTAAATTCGAATATCAATATTTATCTAATTAATTAAGTCATACTTAATTAATATTATAAATAATTTGAATTACTTTAATTTAATTTAAATTCAATTTAAATTAAATAATCCTTCAAGCATTTTTTGTGTGTGACCCTATAGGTTATTATTACGTTGGCAACGAATTTTAAATCTAATTTAAAATCGTAAACAATGAGCGGCATCTAATAATACATCATTGCTACCCAAGTAATAATAATTGAATCGGTGATCGATTAA
This sequence comes from Apium graveolens, assembly GCF_009905375.1. NCBI lineage: Eukaryota > Viridiplantae > Streptophyta > Magnoliopsida > Apiales > Apiaceae > Apium > Apium graveolens. Next base: position 79,064,406 of record NC_133648.1, on the reverse strand, counting down.
ACCTTTCGTGAATAATGTACAATGTAATATAATCCCTTTAACCAAATATTATAGATTAAACTAGAGTCATGTAATGTGTCATCCTCATCATAGTTTAATCCAAGTTTCCTTGATCAATGAGTAGACTATCATATCAAATCAACATTTGAGCGTGGCCACGCATTTCATAATCTAGCTCACACAAGAGGCCAATAATACCACTCCTAAAATAGGAGGGTTAAATCCCATCTAGATCATTCATATTTCTCATACGATTTATAATATACCCAATGTCCACTTTTATTATTATCCGGTCAAGGATAAATTTTAATGGAATAAATGTACATTAATTCTCGTATAGAAATATAATGACTTCAGGTCTAAGGACCATTACATCATTATCACTGTGAGAATTATTTATGACACAACAGACATGTAGAATCTCACACTGGGTCTGTCCAGCACCATGTACATATACATCTGCCTGTGTTTTTGACTTTAGTATCACTATACCTATGATCAATGAGATATGATCATCAGTCAACAAACACATCAGTCTTAATGCATTATTATTGTCCCTTAATAATAATACTCGACTAGGGACCTTTAGGAATATTGATACTATTCTCATAATCTCATTTCTAAGTCACGTACTTAGAGATATAGAATTGCATATCATATTCCAATGACATTTATTAATCTAACATTTATATCACAGTAAATTAAGAATTAATAAATTATAAATAGAATAATCGATAGAACATAAACATTAATAATCCTAATATCTTAAACTAAAACATCATAGTGTTGTCTCTAGGGCACAAACACTAACAATCCCTAAGCTGTGTTTATATAGTACACAGTTACAAGATATCTTCTAATTGATATGGAATATGATTCTGTCTCCTAAAATATATCAATCAGATATTATCTTCTATAGTCCTATAGATGTCCAACTCCTGAAACATATCTTCCAGTGTTTTAGTCCAGATCCTCTCCTGTAAATCACTTGCATTCCTTATCTGAAGTACCCGCACTTAAGTCCTGATATAAATCCTGACGGCCTTAAAATCTGATATAAGTTCTGACTTCAGTAAGTTCTGATTTCCAGTAAGTCCTAATAAGTCATGATATTAAGTTCTGAAACTAAACACAACAGATTAGACATGACATCTCAAATATATCTAACAATCTCCCCCAACTTGTAAATTATGAAAAATATACAAGTTAATAGATTTGATGATGTCAAAAATATTTAAGTACAAATGCAATGAGAGTTTATTTAGACAACTAACTACAACTTACAGTCCTTGCAGCTTTTACCAATCTAACTGAATCAATCTAAATCCAAAATGATTCCTGACAAGGTTTGATATCAGCTTCCCCTCTGCATTTCTCAGGACTTGAGCTAATGTAGCCTTGACTTACTTCATTTCTTCATCTTGACTTCCAATCTTGTAGATTGCAGTCCTAAGTGCTGAGATGTGATTTCTTTCCAAACCATCACCAAGTCTGATTACCCTTGGATGAGATGAGTCTTCATTATAGCATAGACATTTCTCCTTCAGAATAACTTCAAGTTTAGCAGAATTCTTCTTCATTGGAATTTCACTTCCATCATCTTCAACTATATTTGGAATAAATTCTACAACCCTTGATCCAGAGATTATGTCGTTACCCCTTATGGTCTTCATGATGAAATTTGACCATCTTCTGGTAATCTCAGACTTTATCTCTAAAAGATAATAAAAAAATTGAAGTTCTTTCAGGGATTTGTTCAGCATATCTGATTCTGACATTTGGTATGTTCTTCCATCTTCAAGAAATAGAATCAGCTTTTCTTTGACATTACTCTTATCATGAGCATCCAGTACCACTTGAACAGATATAACCTTGTCAAGGTGTTTCTGTGTAACTTCCTCAAGTGGTTTGTCAGTTAATAAGAATGGATCTTTGATAGTTACTTCAACTCCTGTTTTCAGCTTGGCTTCACTTGATCCTAACCCAGGTCTGTCTCTTGCTTCTCTGGCATTCAATTCAACAGTCAAGAAATCAGATAGCAGTTAACTTTTTTTAGGATCTAATGGTGTAACATTTTTCCATAGGAGTTTCTTCTTATCAGTAACTGTCAGCTTGTTCAAATCAACTTGAGCTCTGTCAGAGGTTGATGTCTTGATGACTTGTTCAGGATTTGCAGATTCTTCTGTAGCTTCACTCTGAAAAACTTGAGCTATGTCAGAGGTTGTCTTGGATTCTTCTGTCATCTTTCTTCTTTTCAGAGTTTCAACAGTCTCATCTTCTGCAGCTGTATCATCATAAACTTGAACCATTTTACAAACACGTTTCATCAGGATTTGAGTAATCTTCATCTCCTATTTCTTTGTTGGTTCATCAATCTTTCCTTTCCCTTTTGCCTTGGGATCAATTTCAACTTGTGATATTGTCTTTGGCTTTGAAGCCTCAGAAGTTGACCTTTCTTTGATCATAATGCCTTTTTCCTTAGGCCTTGGAGGTTTCTTTGCATTTAAAGCTTTAGATTTAAGATTTGTCTTCTCAGCTGCAAATCTAGCTTCTTCCTCCTTTAGGCTCTGTTTGGGATTGCTGTTAAAAATTGTTGTGCTGTTAAAAAAAGTGCTGCTGGAAAAAGTGCTGTTGTAAAAATCAGATTACTGTTTGGTAATTTTTTTGATACGTATATGTTTTGATGCAAAAAAATAAAAATAATGATGCTTTTGGTAAGGTTTTATGGTGAAATCAACATCTGCTTCCCGCAACAGCTGAAAAGCAGCTTTTTCTAAAAGCATGGGGGGACTTGCTTTCTCTAACAGCAGCTTTTAAGCCAAAAGCACTTTTCAGAAAAGCAGCTTTTAAATTTTACCAAACAGTTTTTTAACTGCTTTTCAGCGAAAAGCTCCTGTTGCTGTCTGCAACAGCAATACCAAACACACCCTTAGAGTCTCTAAATCCATTCCAGGATTATCCTTGAGAAACAATCTTCTAGCAATTTCTCCATCAAGTGTCTAAATCTTAGGATCTTTATAGTAGACAGTAGTCTCCCTTTCCTTAAGTTTCAGAGTTTGTAAAAACTTCTGAGAGTCTTGACTTCCAGACTGAATGAGAACATCAGAACTTGATATCAAATTTTGATTATCAGAACTTGCTATCAAAGTTTGAGCATTTACAGCTTCAGAACTTGAATTCTTCTGTGTAGAATATTTGCTAGAATCAGAAATTAGTTTCTTCTGTGAAGAAACTTTGCTGCTTTGCCCTTGACCTTGACCTTTTCCCTTGCTAGGGTTTCCCTGGTCATCTCTTTTATCATCCTTCTTCTTTAGTACTTAAATAATTGAGTATTTGGACTTAACTACCTTCTCCCCCTTTTTTGCATCATCTGATAGGAGTAGAGAGAGAAGAAGTTCCACTGAAGATTGGATTTCATTCAGTTGAGTCTGTTGAGCAGCTTGATTTTGTAGGAGCTCATCCAGTTGGGCATGCTGCTTTTCTTGAGCTTGCTCAATAGCTTCAACTTTCTCTTGAATGGGTCTAATTAAACTCTTCTTGTCTAGTTGATCTCCATGTCTAACTTATCAGCTTTTTCAAGAAGTTTATCACCCTTTTCATGAGTCTGTGAGTGTAGACCTTGAAGACTTTTAGTACTGAGAGCTGTGACTTTAAGTTGAGCTTTGAAGATAGAATTTGTCAACAACTCATCAGCTTTTGCAATATGATCTGACAGAACTTTTGAGCTTGGAATGAAGTCATATTCATTCCACTTCTTGGTCCATTCAACTCCTCTGTGAGTTTTTTCCCATGGAACAGGAGCATCTTCTTCAACAAACTTTTTAAGCAGTGCCTCTTTCCTAGAATTTGAGCTGGAGTGTTTACTGGAGCTGACTCTCCAGAATTTGCTAGAAGCTTATCATCTTCTGACAACACAAGAGTGTGTGTGGCTGTAGGAGATTCTGGTACAACTTCATCTGTTTCCACATCCAGAATTGGAGTAGTTGGTATTTCAGCATTTAATGGAGAAATAGGTGGAGTTCTCACTTATCCTTGTGGTGCTTCCAGAAACAAGACAGATGGAATGTTTAGCCTATGAATATCAATTACAGCACTTAATCCTGAATCTTCAACTGTAGATGTTTCTCTGAGTAGAGAGATAGGAGGTGTGATCACTGTGTCTGGAACAGTGTCTTCAGGTTGAGGTAGAGCTTCAATCACTATTGGTTCTGCTGAGATCAGAGATTCCTGATCCCCTTCCTCAGCTTCTTCTATTGAGCTTGTGTTATCCTCACACCTACTCTCTTCTTCTTGATCTTGATTTCTTAGATATAGGAGAGACATTATCCGTATCATAGTTTGAAGACCTTTTTCTTTTCTGAAGACTAGAACCCTCAGCTTCATTCTTTTTCTGAGGAGTTACCTCTTCAACTTCTATCTCCTTCTGAAGAATTGATTCTTTAGCTGCTATTGTCACAGGTTCTGATGCATGAACCTGGACTTGCTCATCTTCATCTGATTCATCTCTAAGAATCAGTTTTCTCTTTCTCCTTGGTGGAGATTGAGGAACAGATTTTGCTCTTGAAGATTTGGGTCTGGATGTTGTAGCAGATTTTTCAACTGGCACCTTTTGGGAAGTACCAGAGGTTGGTTTGGTAGTAGGTGCTGATGGTTGTGGTTGAGAAGATTGTGCTGGTTGGAAATAGGTTCCGATGGTAGGCTGTGGTTGAGAGTTGGAAGGTTGTGTTGGTGGAGGTTGAGAGGGTGCAACTTCAGGAAATTTGGGTGTGTATGTGTTGGGGTCAGAGTTTACTAAGAACTATTTTACAGATTCAGGAATTTGACGGGGTCTTAATAAGGTTTTCTTATTATCAGTAGATAACAAGTGTGTGAAAGCCCTTTTAGCAAGTTTAAAAGGTTGAATTGACTCACTAAAGTTTTAGGGCTTATCAGAATAATAAAAACTGTAAATTAGTTGATAAAATCTAGCAAAATAAACAGTATTTGGGTCCTCCTACATCCTATCCCCAATAAAACCCAAAATAGCAGTAGCATAATCAAAGTGAGTTTGATTTAGAAGTGCATACCCTATTTGCTGACTCATAATTGGAATGGCATCAAAATTTGAGCATTTGTTGGCAGAAGCTCTAGTGATGCAGTCAAAGAAAAAACTCCATTCCCTTCTAATGTAGGGTCTCTTCAGTTGTCCCAACTTGGACAAACTTTTCTCATAGCCAAGATTGGCCATCATACTCTGTAGTAGTGGATCTTCAATCTGAGCATTGAAATTGCAATTTTCTGGCAGATGTAGAGCTTGTCGAACAGTAGACTAAGTAACCAGATGCTCATTTTCCCCTGTTGTGCAAATAATACTTGGGGACCCAGCTTCACCACCATCATCATAAACTCCACTCCTCCAAAACTCCAGTATATGTGTTCCTGAGAGCAATTGTGGTTGGGTCAAATCATACCCAATCTCACTGCGAGTAAGAAAGTCTTGGATGAAGTGAAGATCTAATGGAGCTTCGTCCTTGCTGAGAATAGCAATATAATTGTTGGGGACGAACTTGGCTTCATTAAAGATAATGTCCTTAGGTGTCATATCTATAAGAAATTAAGTGGAAAAAAAATTGTGTGTTTGCAAGGTGTTTGATAAAATACCTGTGAGAAATAGCTTCAGAGAATATTAGAGAGTGAGAGAGAATAAGAGAGATTAGAAAATAAGAATAGTAGGTAAAAGATTGTAAAATCTTTTAACTCTCTTATTTATACACTCCACGTGACAACGACTATTTTTGTGAAGCAGGACAGACTTTTTACACCTGACAGCATCGAAACAGTCAAAACAGTAATGAGTGGGCACGGTAAACGTGTAGTAATTATTGCTCACATGTTGTTACCAAAACAAACACGCAACCCATTAACCAAATGATTATCACTTTTTTTATCTCACTTAATCATTTTCTGATAAAAATGACTGTTACAGTAAATACCAAAAATAAGTAGTCAAGTAATTAAATAATGTCATGTAAGCATCAGAGTTTCCATCAGGATTTGCATCAGAACTTGACTATTATCAGAATTTAATGGTCATCATAACATGGCTTCTGTACTCAAAAAGTGAATGATTGTTTCTGTGATTCTTCACACAAATAATGACTGGTTTCTTCAGAGTTTAATCATCAGAACTTTCATTAGAACTTGTTCTCAGAATTTATACAAATGATACTTAACTATTTGTCAGAAACAACTTAATCACCACAGTAATTTTCATCATTCATATGGAGTGATAGTGTGTGCATGTGCAAATGATCAGATAAAGATTAAAGTCTGATAAACTTCAGTATATCTTAGAAATAAGGCATAACTAAGAAAAGTGTTGAAAATCTGTCTTTAATTTTGAAGTCTACTACAGAATAAATTTATGCAAGTATCCACCTCAACTGTGTGTGCTCATTTTATGCATCTTTTGAAATTCTTTAGACAGTGGATTCTCAGTGTAAATTAGTTACAACTGCCATCAGAATTTATGCTGTTATCAGAGTATTTCTCCAGTAATCATAGAATGTGAAAAGTCACCAAGAAAAATTAATTTGTTTTTCTAATGCATATTACTTAATACCAGCAATGCACTTGGATCTTCCCTTTCACATATTTACTCTAGATCTCAAAGGAGTACCTGATTTCAATTTTTCTTTTCTTTTGTTTTCTTCAGATAAGTGAGGCTTATCAAGCATGTAGTTCATCCTTAAGATCTACTGACATCAGAATTTGACAGATAAGAAGCAATAATCTAGCTTGTGACTTAGTAATAAGATACACAAAGTAAATTTGACTAAGATCAAAATCAGAATTTTCTTGTGTTATTGATTTCCACATAAACAACTAATTCAAACATGGATTACATAGTTTGTTAAAGATTACTAAGTCAGCATCTAACAAATAATCCTCATTGGATTGAATAGTCACAGAACATTCAAAACACAATCAGAGTATATAGAATCATATCAGATAATAATCAGTATTTAATATATTACAATTTAAGCACAGATGACATGGAGATAAGACAATCTGTAAACACTGATCATAAAGTCTGATGCATGAGAATAAAAACTAAACAGATTTTGAGAAAGAACCTGAAACCATTCGAAGTTCATTTACCACTCTTGTAAAAGTAGCTTCACATAGTGGTTTTGTGAAGATATCTGCTAGTTGTTGATCTGTTGGGACAAAATGCAATTCCACTGTACCTTCCATCACATGTTCCCTTATGAAATGGTACCTAATGCTGATGTGCTTTGTCATTGAGTGTTGAACTAGATTACCTGTCATAGCAATAGCACTTTGATTATCACAGTAAATGGGTATTTTAGAAAATTCTAACCCATAGTCCAGTAGTTGATTCTTCATCCAAATAATGTGTGCACAACAGCTTCCTGCAGCAATATATTCTGCTTCTGCAGTTGATGTGGAAATTGATTTATGTTTCTTGCTAAACCAAGAAACCAATCTGCCTCCAAGAAATTGGCAGTTTCCACTAGTGCTTTTCCTGTCAATTTTGCATCCTGCAAAATCTGCATCTGAGTAACCTATTAGCTTAAAATCTGATTCCCTAGGATACCACAATCCTAGATCAGTTGTACCCTTGAGGTACTTGAAAATTCTTTTCACAGCTATTAGATGAGGTTCTCTTGGATCAGCCTGAAATCTTGCACAAAGACAGGTAGCATACATGATATCAGGTCTACTTGTAGTTAAATAGAGTAAAGAGCCAATCATACCTCTGTAGTTAGTAATATCTACTGATGCTCCAGTATCTTTATCTAACTTGGTTGCAGTGGCCATGGGAGTTGATGCAGTAGAACTGTCTTGCATTCCAAACTTCTTGAGTAAATTTCTGGTGTACTTGGATTAATTTATGAAAGTACCTTCTTCAGTTTGCTTGACTTGAAGTCCCATAAAATAACTCAATTCTCCCATCATACTCATTTGATACTTGACTGAATTAACTTGGAATATCTTACACAAAGTTTTGTATTTGTAGAGCCAAAGATGATATCATCAACATATATTTGTACCAAAAGTAGGTCCTTTCCATGGTTAAGGTAGAACAGAGTTTTATCAATTGTGCCTCTGGTAAATCCACTTTCTAGAAGAAATTGAGCTAAAGTCTCATACCATGCTCTTGGAGCTTACTTAAGGCCATAAAGTGCTTTGTCAAGCCTGTAGACATGATTTGGAAATTTTGATCTACAAAGCCTGGAGGTTGTTCAACATATACCTCTTCTTCCAATTCTTCATTGAGAAAAGCACTTTTCATATCCATTTGAAAGACTTTAAACTTCTTGTGAGCAGCATAAGCCAAAAAGATTCTTATGGCTTCCAATCTAGCAACTGGAGCAAATGTTTCATCATAGTCAATACCCTCCTGTTGAGAGTAACCTTTAGCAACCAGCCTTGCTTTATTCCTTGTAATTATGCCACCATTGTCAGTTTTATTTCTGAACACCCATTGTGTGCCAACAATGGATCTGTTCTTTGGCCTTGGCACTAGGGTCCAGACTTTATTTCTTTCAAATTCATTTAACTCTTCCTGCATTGCTTGCACCCAATCAGCATCTTGAAGAGCTTCTTCCACTTTCTTTGGTTCATTCTGAGATAAAAAGGAATGATATAGACATTCATTTGATGATGTTGTTCTAGATCTGACACTTGCTTCAGGATCTCCAATTATTAAGTTAGGTGTGTGTGATTTAGTCCACTTCCTTGCAGATGGAAGTTGATCTCTAGATGGATCCTCCCCCATGATCCATGTTGTCTCCATCAGCATTTTCTGATGCTCCCACTAAAGTTATGCTCTATGAAATTTCAGAATTTGAGTTGGATCCTTCAGGAATTGAAGAATCAGAGTTCCCGGAATTGTCAGAATTTGGCTCATCAGCACTTGATGAATCAGAACTTAAAGAGCCAGTGACAGATTCTGATGCTTCTTGAGAGTCTTGAGAAGTGGTATAATCATCAGCTTGCTCCCCTTGAACAGGTGCATTTTCCTTTGGAGCAATTACCACAGTTTCAATGACATCAGAATTTAACCCGTCAGAACTTACAGGATCAGGATTTAGGTCATCAGAATTTACAGAATCAGAATTTATATCTTCATTTTCAAATCTCAGCTGATCATGATTATTGAAATCTTCAAGTCCAGTAATCTTTTATCATCAAAAGATACATTGATAGATTCCATGACAACCCTTATTCTTAAATTATAGACTCTGAAGGCTTTTGTGGAAAGTGGATATCCAACAAAAATTCCTTCATCAGCTTTTAGATCAAATTTTGACAGCTGTTCAGGATGAGTCTTAAGAACAAAACACTTGCATCCAAATATATGAAAGTATTTCAGATTTGGCTTCTTTTCCTTCACCATCTCATATGGTGTTTTTCCATGCTTGTTTATGAGTGTAGCATTCTGTGTAAAATAAGCAGTCTGCACAGCTTCAGCCCAAAAGTAGGTTGGTAGCTTTGCTTCATCAAGCATAGTTTGTGCAGCTTCAATAAGAGTCATGTTCTTTCTTTTTACAACTCCATTCTGCTGTGGAGTTCCAGGTGCAGAAAATTCCTGCTTTATTCCATGCTCTTTGCAGAACTCTTCCATGATTGAATTCTTGAACTCAGTGCCATTATCACTTCTTATTATTTTAACAGAATCTTTGACCAACTTATCCAGCTGTCTGACATGATCAGTTAGAGTAGATGCAGCTTCTTTCTTCTTGTGCAAGAAATACACCCACGTGTATCTTGTGAACTCATCCACTATAACCATAGCATATTTCTTCTTTAAAATGGATATGACATTGACTGGACCAAATAGATCAAAATGCAGTAAGTGATAAGGCTCAAGAATTGAGGATTCAGTTTTGCTCTTGAATGAAGATTTTCTTTGTTTTGCCTTTTGACATGAGTCACAAAGACCATCAGGAGAAAATACTGATTTTGGCAGCCCTCTCACAAGATCTTTCTTTACTAGCTCATTTATGTTGTTGAAATTTAAATGAGAGAGTCTCTTGTGCCAATTCCATCTTTCTTCAATTGATGCTCTGCTTAACAGACAGATTGCAGAACCATCAGAATTTGTTGAAAGTCTGGCTTCATATATGTTACCATGTCTGTAACCTTTCAGAACCACTTTGCCTGTAGAATTACTTATAACTTCACAGTGTTCTTCAAAGAAATCCACATGATAACCTCTGTCACGGATTTGACTCACACTTAGCAAATTGTGTTTAAGTCCTGAGATAAGAGCTACTGAGTCAGTTATGACATTCCCAAGATTGATATTGCCATATCCCAGAGTCTTTCCCATGTTGGCATCTCCATAAGAAACACCTGGGCCAGCTTTCTCCACAAAGTCTAATAGCAGGGCTTTATTTCCAGTCATATGTCCTGAACATCCACTGTCCAGAACTAGGATGTTTTTCCTGTTGCCCTGCAATCACAAAGGCCACTATTGGTTAGTTTTAAGGACCCAGAATTGCTTGGATCCTTTGGCCTTTTTAAGTTTGTTAGCATTTGCAGCGGATTTAGTTTCAGAGTTTATGCTAACATGCTTTTTATCAGACTTTATATCAGACTTTGCATCAGAATTTACACTAGAAGGAATTACACTAACTTTCTTCAAAGAAGGTTTTATTTGATAATAATCATAGTACAAACTATGATATTCATTACAAGTATAAATATAATGCCATAAACTACCACAATGAAAACAAGGATTTTATGGTTTAAACCTAACAGACTGACTCTTAACTCCTGATCTAGGAGATAAAGAGTTTATATCTTTATTTTTCCTGCAAAAAGAAGCAAGATGGTTAGAGTTTCCATAATTATAGCATTTCTTTCTAGGAGCATTAGGAACAGGCATATAATTATTGCTTTTATTCACGCCTTCCTTTCCATTCCTATTTTTCCTAGCTTCCTCTACCTTGTTCATATTTTTAATCTCTTTCAGCTTATGCTTAAGCTGCTTCTTTGTCATTAAGCCAATGTTTACTACAGCTAGTTTATCCTGATTTAATTTGTCAGAAGTTAATTTGTCCTTAACTTCCTTTTCAGATTTTGACTTGTCAGAATTTGACACAAACTTGACAGGATTAACTTTAGGCTTTTCAACTTTCTTGGTAAAGTTTGGTTTAGATGACACGGTTTCCTTTTCTTCTTTATCATCTAGGTAACCTAGACCTTCTTTACAATTTCCATTTTCTAAGATTTTCTGAGTTGTTCTTCCAGAGTTAGTCCAAGTTTTGATTATCTCCTTTTCCTTTTCCAGTTCAGATTTAAGAGATTTATACAATTTTAGCAGTTCATCTCTAACATACAAAGCCTCATCTCTTTCTTTCTGAGTTTGATGGAATATAACTAACTCCTTTTCTAAGTAGTCATTTCTGTTTCTAAGAGCAAGACTTTCAGATTTTAATCTTTCATTTTCTAAAGTCTGATCTCTAAAACTAATGAACATGGTTTTAAGATATAATTTTAGCTCAGAAATATCATCAGTATGAAAAGCAAGAGTTAAATGAGGTACCTTCAATTCAGCAGTTTCAGTACTGCTATCAGCATTTTCCATCAAAGCATAGTTCACCACTTCATCAGAATCTGAAGTGTCTGTCCAGTTTTTCTTCTTTATGATAAATGCCTGGCCTTTATCACTTTTTTCTTTCTTGCAGTCAGGCATCCAATTACCCTGTTTGACATGACATTGTCAATTGCACTATGCAACAAATGCCTTACCCTTGCATCCTTGGCAATAGATGAGATGTCTTCAGGTGTGTAATCACATTTCTCCTTTGGTATCATTTTTGCTGGTTGATCAGCAACTGTAACAGAGAGCTTGGTAGTCCTATAGCTGTCCAACTCCTAAAGCATATCTTCCAGTGTTTTAATCCAGATCCTCTCCTGTAAATATATTTAGATATGTTATTTGCACTATTTATCATTGTTTTTAATTTTGTACTTCTCCTATTTGTAATATCCGGGATATCGCGTATAACTATTTTATCAATAAATGATTATTATGTGATTTCTGGTGAGTTATATGTTGATTGATATTGATAAATAAATGTATATATGTGATTACATGTGAGTATGTTAATTGCAATATGTCCAGAATAAAATATAGAGAATTGTGGTATTTTTCTGGTAATTTTTGGATCGTTATATGATTTTATAATGATTTACAGGTTCAATAATTATTTTCTGAATAATTACAAATTACTTTATAAAGCCGAGAATCATCCAACCTCAACCGTTTTTACGTTTTTACAAACCGAAACTCTTCCAAAAACTCCTTCCTAACCTAATCTGGTAATTCCGGACATTTTCCGTATTTTGACTTTTTTGATCCGGATTACGGTTTAACCCGTACGTGTCATGGCGTACAAATTTCGATACGATAATTATTTCGATATATCAATAAAACCCGTGTTCGTGAAAGACGGGATAACATTACAATATTTTCGTATAAATTATTTTATAAAAGCCCGGTTGGGATAATTATCCGATACGAGTATTAAATCGGATCGTTTTTGCAATTACTTAGCGGCTAAGCAACTAATTTAACGATCCAACACAAACCAATATTCCATAAATATATATAGCCTTTTATTATTTCATTTTATTCGTAAAAATCATAATTAATCAGTAAACATAAAAGAAATACAGAGAAAACCCCTAAAAATGTTACGTTCTTGATAATCAATCGTACAAACGAAGGCGTTATCGTACTCCGATTCGGGCGTGCAACATATCAAAACGAAGCTCTCGAAAAACTCTTCTTGAATCAACCATCTATTTATGTGCAGAAATCACGGTAATTTTCCTATTTAATTAATTTATTTTGAATTATTTATGGATTAAATTAGGAATTTTTGTTATTGATGTTTTTGATATGATTTGATGGAATAATCATGTAGATCTTTTCTTCCTGGTCATTTTGGTATATTATATGACTGATTTGGAGTTCAATAACATGTATAAAATTAAGTTTGATTCTCGAATCATTGAATTAGAGTTTATAGTTCATATGAATATTTTCAATTGAATTTAGGCGTTTTTTGTTTAGGGGTTATCTGTTAGAATTGATTTCATGTTTAAATAGACCGTTTAATGACGAATTGAATGGTATATTTTGGAATCAACAAACGATTCCTGGAAGGTGTTCATCGGAAAACGAAAGCAGCGGCCGCGACGGATTTTTCTGTTATTTTTCAGGCCGATTGGTTGATTGTTAGCACGAATTCATTGCATAACAGAGTTCCTGGAGAAGTGTAGATGAATCCCCGTGACTTTCGTGTGTTTCTGGGTTGGTTCAGTGTCGCCGGAAAAGCTCGGGAGCACCGTTAATGGCGATCGCCGGCAATCGGCGACGGTGTTGACAGGGACGGGGACCAAATTGCAGAAAGGTCTGTGTGTTTTTGCTAGTTTTCCAAAACTTGGATTGCTGTTTTAAAATCTTATAAAAATTAGATTGTTATTTTAAAATTTTATAAAAAAAACTATATTTCTGTTTATATTTTATTTTCAGAAAATTGTTTTAATTATTTAAAAATCCTAAAAATTTATTATTTAATTTCTGAAAATTATTTTTAATTTAAAAATAAATCTTAATTATTTAATTAATTAATTTAAGTTAAAAATTAATTATTTAATTAGTCAATTAATTTAATATTAATTGATTAATTAATTTAATTAGTTATTAAATAATTTTAATTGATTTAATAATTAGATTTAATTATTTATTATTGACTTAAAAATTCTAAAAAATAGTTTCGAGCTTTAAAATATTATTTAAAATTATTTTCAAGGCTTGATAATTGTTATAAAATTATTTTAAAGTCAGATTCGGGTATTCGAACCCTGTTATTTAATTTTAAAATGGTTCGGAGACCCATTTTAATTCCGAAAAATATTTAAAAATTCATTTTAAATACTTGGAAAATCATTTTAACCCCGAATCTTCTTTTAATAATTATTTTAATTGAATATCTTACGTGCTATGTGCCATATGTGATCTGATTAGTGTATAAAATGACTGTAAGTGCATTGTTCGGTTGTTTTATTCATAACTTTCAATTCGTACACCGGATTTGGGTGAAACGAAGGGTAGATAGAAGCTTGTAACGAATAGAATCAGATGAGAATGAGTATTGATAAGTAAATGTGATATGTAACAGAGGAAGCGAAATGTAGAAAGGGAAAGCAAGTGATTGACGAGTAGGAACCAACTGACAAGTGCTAGTAAAGTAAAAGCAGATTGATAAGGCAAGTGATTTTATTCTTCTTGATTATATTGCAAGTATTTTGAACTCCCTTCATTATGTTACAATTGTTCCAAATAGTTTGTATTCTATATTGCAAGAACTTTGAAGTACTTAACCCAAACCCTGACTCTTATTGATCTTGAGCCATAAGCCTGATTCTTCATAAATCGTTGATTGTTAAATTCTCAGATACAAACCACACCTATACGATACTACTCCACAATTACATATCTACCACATATTGGTTCCTGATACGAAATTGCTTAACCTACCAACCCTTATATATTGCGTAACAGAAGACCAATTCTTGTAACTCTTGAACCCTTGGGTCTTCTGCTTTCTGAGTCTTTCCTTGATTGAAACCCAACCTTTATGATTTCCTTGTTATTTCATGGAATTTCATATCATCCTATACTTCAAGATAAATGTTGTTTATGATTCAACTATTGGATTACATTTCTTATCATATTGTGATTCTAGAATTGGATTGTTTTTAAATATGGACCATATTCATGGTCGGACCATATTCGTGGTCATAATAGGCCAATGTGTGCCTTGGATCCAGTATATAGAGCAAAGCTGGGAGCCTTGCTCGGGGTTAGTGCGTGACTGATCAGCAACCTAACCTTGTTATTTTTAAAAAAATGAAAATGAATATCCAATTCTAATCATTGCTTATCAGTAAACTTGATTTCTTATATCATTTCAATTGATCATGGTTAATCTCAGTTACTGTCATCATGACTTGTTGAGCTATTTAGCTCACTCTTGCAAATCTGTTTATATTCTTTTCCAATAAAAAAGGAAACTAGTGGTAGCGAGGATCCCCAGACAAGTGTGCGAGCTCGGTATGTAGGTTGAGGTGGAGTAAGCTAGCAGATGATGTTTGGCTTAGTTTGTGTTGATAGTTTATAATAAAGTTTAGACTTCCATTGTAAGATAAATAAACTTGGATTTGGTACGTTTGTGTAATAAATAAGATTGTGGCTTGTGGACATACTTTAAACTGCGTCGATCCATGGATTATGGTAAGTAGGGTTATTTCATATATATTATTATATTCATAAGCAGGTTTAAATATGGTGTGTGTGTGTATTGTGGGCCCCAAACTTCTGACCCGGGTTTGGTGGGTGTTATAGTTTGGCATCAGAGCTACGGTTTAAAGTCATTACCACAAGCCTAGATTATCGGGAATGGGTATAGGGTTAAATTAGTATTAGGAAATAAAGAAATAGAACATCGAGAAGTTAAGTACGACTAGATAGTAGGCTTTAGTATGATTCGTGACGAGATTCGAGATTTTTATCTAGCAACGTGATTTTCAGATAAAAGCGATGGCAGATTCCTTTATTTCGATATCATCTGATTACTCGGAGCCTTCTGTCGGAGGACCGTCATCTGATCCATGTCCTGCTCTTCCGCCGGTGTCAGCCATAATACCTGTTACGACGGATGCACCAATGCGAACTATTCTACCTCCAAGTGTGAGACCACCTATTCAAGGACCTCCACCTGTTGATTCTGACCCTACCAGACATTCGGTTGCGGGTGTGTCTTAGGATTCTGTTAATCCCATTATAAATCAGATTCTCTCCTTCCCTATTTATGAATTATTCTATCTAAACATTGTTTCTTTTCTCGGTGATTCTATCGGACGATTGGGGCAAACAATGCATATGCATTGACTATTTGTCTGTGTGACAAAAGGGTCTTGTGGGACGCCACCGAATTATGTGTTGTGAACTATGCGGTACTAAGACTGGCTATCTTATGTACTTGTATGGTTGCTCTCAGTCATACCTACATCTTCTTCACTATTCCTTCTCATTCGATTTCCTTGATTTTAAAATTTCATTTGGTATTCTATGATAATGAATTTCTTCAGTAATCTCTAGTATGAGGCTTTTCTTTTGAAGCGAGAAGCCTTGTAGGGCACAGATCCGGGAACTACAACACATTATCAAGACTATAGATGTTGGAAGAAATATGAAGGAATTTCAGAATAAGATTCAGGTGACCTGGAGAGTACTTGAAACTAGACGGCGGAGATGATGTGGCAGCTGATATATGAATAATAATGTGTGATATATAATATCAGACTTTTAGGTGGAAATATAAATAAACAAGACTTGCTGACTAATGAATAGACCTGCTGCACCTTTGCCTTCAATAAAACGTTCCGCGTTTGTATCACCAAACTTTGATATACACCAGTACCTTTCCTTTTTAGTATGGTCATCTACTTTACTATACCTGTTTTATCTTACTGCACCAGATATAAACTCTTGTGATAACAAGTACCTTTTTTCCCTTAACTGTTTATATTATGTAAAGAAGCATGCAATTTACTTAGTTCAATGATTGAAAATGTTTTCAAAAAGAGATGTTTCTGTTTTACAAAAAAAATTCATAAAAAGGATTTGATTTAAAGGCTAAATAAGTTGTTTGATTCTTTACAGAAAATGCCTCCCAGAAGAAACACCCGTGCTACCAATCAGAATGAAGAAACCAATAAAAACAACAACTTCAACAACAACAATACCCAAGACAGCAATAACCAGAATGTGAATCCAGGTCCCATAGACCCAACTGTAGCCCAGATTCTACAGATCTTGGCCCAACAGACAGTCCACCTGACTCAACAACAGCAGAGGCAGACTAACCTTCAGGTGACCTTTAACACCTTTCAGACGGTGAATCCACCAGAGTTTAAAGGTTCTGTAGATCCGATTGAGGCAAGGGTCTGGTTGAAGGAGATTGAGAAGGCATTTGCCTTAGTCAAAGTGTGAGAGGAACAGAAGACTGAGTTTGCAAGTTACTATCTGAAGAATGAAGCCACCTACTGGTGGGATGCTGTTAAAGTGTTGGAAGGTATAGATGATGTTACGTGGGAGAGATTCAAGGAATTGTTTCTCGAGAAGTATTTCCCTCAGTTTGTTTAGGATCAAATGGAATTGAAATTTTTAGAGCTTAAGCAGGGAAATATGTCAGTGGCAGATTATGAAAGTAAGTTTGAGGAATTGTATAGGTTTGTACCATCATATGTGGATACAGATAGGAAGAAAGCTAAAATGTTCCAGCAAGGACTTAAGACATGGATCCAAGGGAAGGTGGCCATATTTGAATTGGACACGTATGCGGGAGTTGTGCAGAAAGCCATGATTTCAGAGACAGAAAGTGAAATGTCTCAGAAGAAGAGGGAAGGTAAGAAGAGGAAGTTTGAAGAAAGTGAAGGACAATCACAAGCAGGGAAGTTTCCAAATTTTAATCAGAGGAAAGGCAAGTTCCAGCCCAGAAGAAATTTTAACAGGCGGAATCTAGGCAATGGAGGACAAGGTAACCGTCCTACCACTAGGAACCAGCCAACCCAGCAAAGGCCAATTATACCAGATTGCCAAGTCTGTGGAAAAAAGCATGGTGGAGTTTGCAACAAGTTAAATATGGTCTGCTACAGATGCAACAAGAGGGGGCACTATTTAAGGGAGTGCCGTAACCAGCTAGCCAGGGAGCCAGTCAACAAGGATCAGCCTACCAGGAATCAGGCAGGAAAAGTTCCAACAATTGGGTATACCTGTTTTAAGTGCGGAAAGCCAGGGCACATAGCCAGAGATTGCAAGACACCAGTTCTGGTCAATAATATAATGTGGATCATGGGAGCTCCTCCAGTGGTGAATGAACCTCCCAGAGCTAGAGTTTATGACATGTTTGTGAAAGATGTTATCATGGACACTGATGTTGTGGCAGGTACGCTTACTGTGAATTCTTTATGTGCTAAAGTGCTAGTAGATTCGGGAGCAACTCGATCATTTATATCTCAAGATTTTGTTGATAAGCTGAATTGTCCAATTGAATTATTAAGTGAGATTATGACGGTAGAATTAGCAAATCAAGAGCGTGTATTTGTGAACCAAGTGTGTAAGAACTGTGAGATTGAGATTACTAGACATAAACTTGATGTTGACTTGATACCATTTAAGTTAGGAGAGTTTGACATGATTTTAGGAATGGATTGGCTATCTAAGCATGATGCTCAGATAGACTGTCGTAATAAGAAAGTAATATTGAAGATGCCAGACGAGAAAGTGGTGACGTTTAGAGGCCAGAAACAAGCGAAGAAGTTCTTAACAATGATCCAAGCTAAGAAATTACTATGACAAGGATGCGAGCATTTTATTGCATATGTGATAAATAGAAGTCAGGAGCCAGCAAAATTGGAAGACATTCCAGTGGTAAATGAATTTCCAGACGTGTTTCCAGATGAATTACCAGGACTTCCTCCAGATAGAGAAATTGAGTTTGCAATTGACCTAGCACCCGGAACGGAACCAGTATCTAAGGCCCCATATAGAATGGCGCTTGTTGAAATGAAGGAATTGGCAAAACAATTGCAAGAGTTATTAGAAAAAGGAGTAATTCGACCTAGTGTATAATTACCAGGACTTCCTCCAGATAGAGAAATAGAGTTTGCAATTGACCTAGCACCCGGAACGGAACCAGTATCTAAGGCCAAATACAAAATGGCGCTTGTTGAAATGAAGGAATTGGCAAAACAATTGCAAGAGTTATTAGAAAGAGGAGTAATTCAACCTAGTGTATCCCCATGGGGTGCACCGGTATTATTTGTTAAGAAGAAAGACGGGAGCATGAGGTTGTGCATCGACTATCGGGAACTCAATAAGCTTACGATCAAGAACAAGTATTCATTGCCTCGAATCGAAGATTTGTTTGACCAGCTGAAAGGAGCCAAGTATTTCTCTAAGATTGATTTAAGATCCAGATATCACCAATTGAAGATCAAACCTGAAGATATACCAAAAGATAACTTTCAGAACAAGATATGGTCATTACGAATTCTTAGCGATGTCTTTTGGATTGACCAATGCCCCAGCAGCATTTATGGACTTGATGAACAGGATTTTCAAGGAATATTTGGACAAGTTTTTAATTGTGTTTATCGATATTTTGATCTACTCCAATTCAACGGAGGATCATGCGGAGCATTTAAGGATATCTTTGGAAATTTTAAGAAAGAAGAAGCTGTATGCAAATTTTCAAAGTGTGAGTTTTGGTTACAAGAAGTTCAATTCTTAGGACACGTGGTAAGTCATGAAGGAATCAAAGTGGACCCATCAAAAATTGAAGTTGTTGTGAATTGGGAAAGGCCAATGAAACCAACAAAAGTAAGAAGTTTCTTAGGACTGGTAGGATATTATCGAAGATTTGTTCAAGATTTCTCTATGATTGCGACGCCTTTTGTAATAAACCCAAAAATTTTGGACTTTTGTAACCCTTATGAATAGTGATTTTGCTGCTTATGCTGAATAAAAAAACTTTTCATGCCACACTATGTAAGGGTTCTTTTATTGATATTCTGAGATCTTATTAGTACTCTATATGGTATATGAGTGTATGTAAAGATCGTCAGAATCCAAATTCGAACACTTTGATTTTTCCCGAAAACCCACCAGATACAGAAAGAATTGAGTATAAGGTAACATGATAAAAAGGATTTAAATTCAAAGATTTTAAGAGAGGATCATAAAAAGGAATATAAAATATTGAGAAAGGTTTAGGGGAAACCCAAGTAATAAGATCCCGGATATGATCCCTCGAACGATAAACGCGAACGAAAGTTAAGCGAACCGTATAACAGATAAGCGGTCATTAGCCAAGTAATTAAGGGTTAATCAAAGAAGTTAGGGGATGATGATGTCATCACACCAACAAGAAGAAGACAAATGTAACAAGATGACCTAAGCTTGATGACATAAGCATGACAAGTGGGAAGGATTGGTTGGTTGATTGTGAGCCACATATTTTTTTACCATGGTAACAATTAATTAACAAACAAAGAAAGCAACCAACCAACAAATATCATAACACAAAACAAATTGGAAGTTGACTTTCCATTTCCAAGAAGAGAGCTCTCGCCTTCTTCATCTTTTCAAGGAGAAGAAAATCAAAAACCAAGATCCAAGCCTTGTTAAATTGTGAGGTAATTATCCAAGGTCCCTTATACTTAGTTATGGCTATCCTAGGAATCTAAGCTTCCATTTCCATCATAATCTCCTTCAATAAATCATTGAAGAAGAGAGTGAATAGTGTTTTCAAGAACTTGAAATTTTTGATCTTGTGTTTTTGTTTAGATATAGCTTTTGTAAGGATTTTCAAGGGTTGTTTCAAGCTCCTTAGTTACTTATACTCACCAAGGAAGGTATAATCTCATAATATAGCCTTACTTTTGAATATCTAGAGCTTTTTATGATTGGTTTAGTTCTTGGGAAGTATGATTCATATATATTTAGAGTGTGGTTGGATTTGTAATGAGTTTGAGTTGTAGATCTTGGTTATTGGTTAATGAACCTTAGTATAGTTAGTAGCTCTTGTTTGTTATTGAATGAGTTGGATAAAACATGAAGTAATGGACTGATGTAGTGAGGTTTGGATGAATTTTGTTTGTAATGTTGGTTGTAAGTTGGTTTATGATTGATTTGGAGTAGTATAAACTTTTGTAAATCGCGTAAACATAGTCGTTGTAATGCCCGATTTACCTTAGACTGTTTTTGTTCTTAACTTCAGGACCCGTGAACTCACTGTAAGATTCTAACCATTGCCATGTTTAGATAGTTCACGTTACAAGCTTCGTTTTGATATGTGGTTCGCTTGAATCCGATGTACGGTTTAGGAGAAACAACCATTTTAAGTAACGGCGTTTCGCGAACGAACCATTTCCCCTCGCCCTACTTTGAAACCTTGGTTAAAGTCCTTAAATGACTATTTGGAGTATGAAATAATTAAGTAAGTTTAAAGGGTCAGTTGGTAGGGTATTCGCGAAAGCATCGCCTTAAACTTCATAACGGTTAATTTATTAAAAATGGTGGAGCCGAGGGTACTTGAGCGACTTATGTGAATTATTAAGCGCAAAAGCAAACGTTAGTGTCTAATTGGTTAAAGACTAGTTTCTTAAGCTACCGTGGTTTAATTCCAACTTATATGTTGTTTATAGGTTACCAGACTCGCCCCAGGCCTTTTACCACCCCCAGTCGCTCAGGCAAGTTTTCTACCCGTTATACTGTTGTTGTGATGTAATATATTGATGCATTATCTTGAGATAAGTGCATGGTTATTATTAGCAAAGTCTTGCGATATATTGGAGCATGTGATATGATATTTATATGCATGCCTGTTTCGTAATCTTGATATTCTATTATCAATTTAAATGCTTATAAGTTGCATAATACCTATGCTAGAGATAAGCAGTAGTTGTGTATACCCTTAGTATAGGGGACCCGAAGGTGAACATTTTTCTAAACCGGGAGTCGATGTTCCCGAGTATAATATATATTATATATATATAGTTTTCTATAACTAGTAATCGAATAAGGTATATTCGATAGTTTTGAATAATAATCAAACTTATTTCGATTATTCAAATAAAGATCGTACTTTCGTATAAGTATATCTTTTATTATTTATTATTCATTTCAAGTATGAGTTTTAAAACTTCTACTTCAAATATTTTTATAAAGATTATCCTTATGGGAATATAATTTAAATAATAATATTCATATATTTCCTAATACATCGGGATTGATTTATTTTATTAAATCATCATTACTCTAAACATTCTTTAAAATATTTTTGAGTCTTCAAATGATATTAAAAGTTAGAGTGGATCCCAAAACTCATTTTCAAATTTAAGATCTTCCTTTCGAAGGGGATTTAAATACTCACTTAAAAATCTGAGAGATCCGGCTCTATGGTGTATTTTATGTTCACAACGAGGTTGTTGTTTTGATAAAACATTTTGATTACTTGCCCAACGTTTGCGAAGTAAGTCCATCTATTTGAGTCGGCATAAGCAACAAGGGCTCAGTGGGCGTCCATGAAAGTGTAAGTGGCTCAGTGGGAGTCCATCAATGCGTAAGTGGCTGAGTGGCAGTCCAGCATAAGGTCCTAATACGGCCAGGGTGATGACCAGTGGGGGATTCATCCATCTACTAGTAGAAAAGGTGACTTAATTGGTATTTTTGCCTGATCAGCAAGATATCAGGTTTATGCCAAGTTTCTTCTTTCCAAAATTCTTGGGAATGACAACTCTGTTTATACTTTTCATGACAGAGGTTTTCAGGAAATGTCTGAGATATATATATATATAGGTGTATATATATATCGGGACTTAATGAAGTATCTCGTAACTTCATTTCTTTTGAATGATATTTCAAAGATTGAATCTATTCAAGTCTTATCTTGTAGTCTCATCTATGTGATGAACTTTTGAAACTGATTATACCTTGAACGGTGGTAGTTCAAGTCTTATTCGGAAAAGATATAAGTATATTGGAGTATCTAGTAACTTCATCTTTTCAACTTATATCTAGTAAATGATTATCTTATGCATGACAAAGATTTTCAGAAAAATGTTGAGACAATGTTAGATATATGAGACCACCTTGCAACGATATTTTTATACAGTTATAAACTGGAACTCTGTGTATATTATGCATGGAAAAGGACTTCCAAGATTTTGAAAAGTATATATATACATATATACTGAATATTTTGTGACTTGGTCGCGTTAAGATATCAAACTTGGTTCATATCTGCTTGACCAAGACTTTCATGAGTATTATGATGAGAATGCTCATATATTGTTAATCATTATACATATTATTTTGGTGGGCTTGTTTCTGACCCTTGCTTTCTTCTTTCATCACACAATAACAGATAGACAAAATGAACAGGACTAAGCTCCCAATTCGCAAGCGGATAGGAAACATTCCGCAGTTTCCCGTAGGCGTGGATGACGTTATAGTTGAGGTAGGAACTACTAGTAGGCTAGGTTTTAAACTGTTGATGTATATTTAGGAACTGTAATAATGGCAAGGAAAATGTAAATTTATTAAGAAACCCTTTTTATGGTGTAATGGTTTATAATTGTGGAATAAAATGACTTGTGTTATTTTTGGTACTCATCTCTGAGACTATAACTTGTGGTGTGTGTGTATATTATGGGGTCAACGTACGCAGTAATTGGTTGTTTATTTAGATTAAGTGTTGTTAAGGGAAATGGAATTCGTGACAACCCGGATCCCCGACCCCGGATTTGGGGGTGTTACAGAAATGGTATCAGAGCCAAGTGTTATAAACCTCAGAGATGATGTGATGTTAAAATAATAAGTTCACTAAGATAATAAGAACTCTTGCCAAGTTCATAGTCGGACTACCTAACGTAGTACTGACAGTTAAAACCCTTATGGAAACCCTTATAAATATCATGATAGTAACATAGTTCGTTATCGTATAGGGCAGCGGGGCACCGAACCCTGAGGTTCAGGAGCATCAGCATGAGGATGTTTTATTACATATTGGAGATCAGATTATGGATCCGATAGAGTACCCTAACGAGGGACCGGATGAGATTCATACTGAGAATGTTGCGGTCGAGGATGTTATCCCAGAAGGGATTGCTGCTGAGGAGGATCCTGATGAGAATAAGGAGAGGACCGCTGAGGAGTTGATGACCGTAGTCAGGGCGACTACCAGAGCTAGGATGGCCGCGAGGGTGGCACTAGAGGATGAAGAGTTACCAAGGGCACAGAGGATAGTGAGGGCAGAAGGAGTGGGACCTTCTACTGCACCAATTATACCAGTAGCAGGCCCTCTCCCAGAGGTTCTTGTAGACATTCATGAGGTTCCACCAATTCATGTTCTCTCCCCTGTACATAGCCCAACACCTACTGAGGAAATGCCACCTTTATCTCCTGCACCATTGTCACCTGATACCATGCTTGGTTATCCATTTGGATCTCCTGGGTATGCACCTCCTGCACCCAATGGAATGTTGGATGCTACCGTTCAGGCTTCTCTCGTCACTGATTATCATATGACTTTGGGTGGCCTGTCTGAGGCCCGTAATGTTAGGAATGATCTGTAGGATCGACTTACTGCACCAAGGATTGAAGGCGGGGTACTTCCGGCAGGATTAGCTTATAGTATGGACAGGATTAAGGCTACCACCCGAATTACAGCTAGAGGCCATCTTGAGGGCCAGATTGATCCAGCTTTACTTGCGACTATCTTAGGCCTCATCACCGCCTTAATGGAGCAGGTTAGGGATGTTGTGCGTTCCCGCATTTCTTGATCCATAATAGTGTGCAGAGTCAGAGCGATCAGACAAGGATTTCATGTAGCACCGCTTTTGGAGGATTAGCCTAAGTTATGAATCATTAGTTTTAATGACTAGATGATTATCTATGGTAGTACTTTTGGGATAGACGCGATCAGATCAAATGATTTCATTCTCTTTCATGTGTTCAGTTGTTGTACCCTCGAACAAATGGTTATGTATATATTCGTTCCTTTCAGTTCTGATCAGTTTGTTTGTGACAAGTTCATATTGTTAATTGCACTATTAACACTTAAGAGTGTCATGAAGTTTATAGAACTTGAGAATTCATAATTTACGATCATGTAAGGACTGAACGAGGGAAAGAATTAAGCAAAGTAAGTAAGACAAATATCAAGAGATTCTCAAAAAAAAAATCAAGCATTATGCCCCCACGAGGAATAAGATTAGGGGCAAACCCTGAATATGATAATCAGGGAGGTTGTAATCAAGATACAAGGAACCCAAAACGTAATGAAGTGGAAAATGAGGATTTTAAAATAAAAGATAACCCCGATTATGGGGAGTAGGAAGAAATATTTAGACTGAGAAAATAGAACTCGAGCAAGGAAGGGAGCACCAAGACGGTACTCCTATGAGGAAATTCATGGACCTGCCTAAACAAAACTAATACTTTTACCCCCAAACACCACCCTGAGGAAATAATATGGTGTGAAATTCTTTCATGACCTTTAAGTCGCTAAGCTCTCAGAGTTCCAAGGAACAGGTTGACCTAGTCAAGGCAGGAGTCTGGCTAAAGGAAATATAGGAATCATTTGAGATTCTAAATGATTGACGAATCATAAAAGACTGTTTTTGTCACTTACCCTCCTAAGAGAGAGGCCACCCGCTGGTGTAAGGCCAAGGAAGGCATGGAGCCAGAGGTTATAATTAACTGATTAAAGTTCAGTCAATTGTTTTCGGGAAAGTACTTCCCAAGGATAAGGAGATAGTGTAAAAGCTTTAGAGCCAGAACAAAGGCAGACGAGTATGATGAATTATGAATCTAAGTTGTAAAAGTTGTCAAGATTCGTTATGAGGACACGAATCCCAGAATGACGTGATGTTTGAAGTCCATGATTAGTAGGTTTATGAAATGATGGTAAGAGAAAGGAAAATAAAAAAGAAACTGAAGTGGAAAAGAATATAAAGGCAATAGAGTTTGAGGAACAAGAAGGGAGTTGGGTATGAGGAAACCCTAAAGACTCGTAGTAATAGGAATATAAAAGAGTGACATCATCAGGATGTTGGTGACTGATCATGAGATAACATCAAGGTCTGAAGGCATAAGTGATACGTACAAGTAATCCCCTTTATATTGAGAGGATTCGATGAGACTTTGAAATAAATAGATGGATTAAATCATGAGACACGGATGGAATGAGGAGTCAGGAAATCAAGAAATTAGGAAATTTGATGAAGGAAGTGACCTTCAAGAATGTGAAGTGTATGTAACACATGTGAATTGATACCCAAAAGGGAGACACCGGGTATAGAAGATATCCCAACATTGAGATGACTGTTGAGATAAACAACAAAGGTAAATGAGGATTTAGTAAGAAGAAGTTCATATTGAACACGACCAATATCTTCCAGAACATCCATGTTATCATTACCAAATCCGGAAAGAAAAGCGGATAATCGTTATTATCTTTTGGAGGCCATATGGATTGACCTCAGCTTGAATAAGGATGCTATTGTAAAATTTGGTATAGACTATCGAGGTGGGAATGATTGAATAAGATAATCTATCAAGGATATATGACTTGATTTATCCATAAAAGGATGCAAGTACATTTTTAAAGGTGGAATTAAGGATAAAACTTCGATAACTTGAGATGAACACTAGGGGAATGCATAAAGGTTGGCATTTCGCCCTTAATAGGGACAATATGAGTTTTGACAGTATGAATTGGAAAGGATTAAGGTAACAACAACCTTTAAGGATCAGTGGAGAAATTTTTCAGAACTATATAGACAATGATTCTAGTATTAGTAAATGGTATCTTGATATTCCCTGTACTTAAGGTGTACCTGATGATGGATTTAAGGATAACCTTAGAGGTTTTACAAGGAGAAAGGTAATATTCAAAGTTCTCAAGAATAAAAATTTTGATAAAGGAAATATGACGTAATTATAATAATGACAGGTGGGGCACGTGTTGAACCATAAGAAAGTATAGATCAACCCAATGAGGGTCGAGATTGGTAAAAACAAGAAGGACCCAAGATAACAGACGTCCTAAGTATGATCGAGAGTCAGTCGTGACAATGTTCACATCTAAAGACTAAGGAAATGACTTATGGAAAAATGGTGATTTTTTTTCTCTCACCAGGACTTAAGAAAAGCATTTTCACATAAGCAGTGATGGAAATGAGGTAGAAAATTTAGTTGGAGGTGGTTAAAATGACATTGATTGTAAGGAAATTTTACTATCAGGAAAGGCCAAAGAGGTGGTCGACGCTTTAAGTGTAAGAGGACAATTATAGGCGCTCGTGCCAGAGAAATATATTGATGATGGTTAAAGTCGTGACGGTTATATTATGGTTTGAAAGATTGGCATTTCTTCTGATGATTGTACGATACTCAACTGTAATAGTAGTTTGGTAAAGATTTAATTCATGTAATCGCCGTGAGCGGGCTATCTATCTTAGAAGGTCCTATCTAGAGAATAAGCGAGGACCATGTTACGAAAGGACTAAATAAACCTTTGAGCTTCATGTCTCCTAATAAAGACATATGGTTAATAATGGTATTAACCTGTTATCGTTGCTTTCATTGAAACTCTCTGCAATTTTATCTGCTTCATGTCATATGTACGTCAAGTTCAGGAGTGTTCTTCATGAATCATGAACGGTGATCATGTTGCCTCCTTAGAAGAATTCGATACATAGCTATGTACTTTATATGGTTAGATATTAAGATTTCTTGGAAAGTGAATGACTATATTAGGTTCATGGTGGACTATAGTAATGCATCAATGATTCTACGGGTAATGAGCCGATTACAACTGTAAGAGTTGTATTATAATGTATGTTGAGATTGAGTACCACTAATTGGGTCGTGGTGATGTATAAGTTATCATTGATAGACTAATTAAGACGATGATCTACCTATTGAATATTTATTCCTTCTTAGTAATAAAGAGTAGTATTACCATACGAGGAAGGTTGCAGTGCAAGCATATAATTCTAGTAACGATGATGTCTAGAATGAAATCCCAGATTCGATTTTCGCTGTCGAGGGAGTTTCAACGGTGATTGTTTATAAGCTTGAGCAAGAGCATGGGTTCATAGAATGATGGACGGAATAAAAAATATATATATATATATTCAGGCACGTGAATTGCGATGCGATAATACTGGATATTGATATAAATACTTATGTTTCATTCTCCTTTGATAAACCTCTATAGTTCAGAGGTAGATTCCAAGCCAGATATTTTATGGCAGTATATTTTTTATATAATGCTCTTAAATTCGTTCTTTTCTCTCCTTTTTATTTTGTATAAGCTGAGAAGAACAACCCTTCCAGAAGGGGAGGTATTTCCAAATGACTATCTATCTGTGTGATAGAAGCCTAGTAGGATACCATCTATTGTTTAATTGCTTGTCAAGTACTAAAGGTTGGCCACCTTCTATACTAACTATGCGATGTAACAAGTGTTCATGATCATAGTGATCTCTCAATAAAATCTTGTACTTCTATACAATGGTTCAAGCTTTCAAAGATGGAAGCCGCTAGAAAGGAAGTAGTATCAGTGCGGTGGTATTCCGAATCTAACGCGTTCGTGATGTTAAGGTTGACGCAATTATTAAAAGGTTATGGAATGCTAACGAGCAAAAGTGTAACCAGCATAGTATTATGTACGGAAGATAGTAATGACTACGAACTGGAAAAGAATGGGTATTGAGAAGCAAAACCTATAATGCTAGAAGCTATGATGAGAGTCTGTGCAATAGACTTGAAAGAATTTGGAATGATCACTTAAACGCGGATTGAGTTTTCTTATGACAATAGATCGTGTGTCAGTATCGAGATGTTGCCTTATGAGATCCTTGAGGGAACACAATGTCGATCTCCTTTATGTTAGGATGAAGTTACAGAGCGCAAGATGCTCGGACCCGCAGTGGTCCAAAGGACCAAGGATATAATAGATCTAATTAGAGGACGGCTGGTAGTAGCCCAAGATGGACATAAGAAGTATATTGATTTAACACGAAAGGAAAAATAGTAGGAAGTAGGGGACCTAGTGTTGTTATAGGTATTCCCTTGGAAAAGATGGATGTGGTTCGGAAAGAAAGGAAAGCTAAGCCCATGAAGTGTTGGACCCTTGGAGATATTAAGACGTATTGGGAAGTTAGCATATGAGCTAGCCCTACCCCCGAACCTATAGCAAGTTCATAACATGTTTCACGTATCAATGTTAAGGAAGTGTAAACCGGATGCCAGACAAATAGTGGAATACGAGCAGGTGGACATGCAACCAGACCTGACTTACGTGGAAAAACCAGTGAAGATTATGGATAAAAAGGAGCAGGTGCTTCAGAACAAAGTGATCAAGCTAGTCAGAGTGCTATGGCAGAATCATAATATGGAGGAATCAACTTGGGAACTAGAGAGCGCAATGCTAGAAAAGTACCCCCATTTGTATTCTATCTGATTCCGGGACGGAATCCTTTTAAGGAGGGGAGACTGTAATAACCCCAAAAATTTTGGGCTTTTTGTAACCCTATGAATAGTGATTTTGCTGATTATGCTGAATAAGAAAACTTTTCATGCCACACTATGTAGGGGTTCTTTTATTGATATTCTGAGATCTTATTAGTACTCTATATGGTATATGAGTGTATGTAAAGATCGTCAGAATCCAAATTCGAACACTTTGATTTTTCCCGAAAACCCACCAGATACAGAAAGAATTGAGTATAAGGTAACATGATAAAAAGGATTTAAATTCAAGGATTTTAAGAGAGGATCATAAAAAGGAATATAAAATATTGAGAAAGGTTTAGGGGAAACCCAAGTAATAAGATCCCGGGTAAGATCACTCGAACGATAAACGCGAACGAAAGTTAAGCGAACCGTATAACAGATAAGCGGTCATTAGCCAAGTAATTAAGGGGTAATCAAAGAAGTTAGGGGATGATGATGTCATCACACCAACAAGAAGAAGACAAGTGTAACAAGATGACCTAAGCTTGATGACATAAGCATGACAAGTGGGAAGGATTGGTTGGTTGATTGTGAGCCACACATTTTTTACCATGGTAACAATTAATTAACAAACAAAGGAAGCAACCAACCAACAAATATCATAACACAAAACAAATTGGAAGTTGACTTTCCATTTCCAAGAAGAGAGCTCTCGGCTTCTTCATCTTTTTATGGAGAAGAAAATCAAAAACCAAGATCTAAGCCTTGTTAAATTGTGAGGTAAGGTCCCTTATACCTAGTTATGGCTATCCTAGGAATCTAAGCTTCCATTTCCTTCGCAATCTCCTTCAATAAATCAATGAAGAAGAGAGTGAATAGTGTTTTCAAGAACTTGAAATTTTTGATCTTGTGTTTTTGTTTAGATATAGCTTTTGTAAGGATTTTCAAGGGTTGTTTCAAGCTCCTTAGTTACTTCTACTCACCAAGGAAGGTATAATCTCATAACCTAGCCTTACTTTTGAATATCTAGAGCTTT
The DNA here is from genome assembly GCF_009905375.1 of Apium graveolens. Classification (NCBI taxonomy): domain Eukaryota; kingdom Viridiplantae; phylum Streptophyta; class Magnoliopsida; order Apiales; family Apiaceae; genus Apium; species Apium graveolens. The sequence continues at coordinate 79,034,251 of NC_133648.1, read as the reverse complement.
TTATGATTGGTTTAGTTCTTGGGAAGCATGATTCATGTATATTTAGAGTTTGGTTGGATTTGTAATGAGTTTGAGTTGTAGATCTTAGTTATTGGTTAATGAACCTTAGTATGGTTAGTAGCTCTTGTTTGTGATTGAATGAGTTGGATAAAACATGAAGTAATGGACTGATGTAGTGAGGTTTGGATGGATTTTGGTTGTAATGTTGGTTGTAAGTTGGTTTGTGATTGATTTGGAGTAGTATAAAATTTGGTAATCGCGTAAACATTGCCGCCGTAATGCCCGATTTACCTTAGACTGTTTTTATTCTTAACTTCAGGACCCCTAAACTCACTTTAAGATTCTGACCATTGCTATGTTTAGATAGATAGTTCACATTACGATCTTCATTTTGATATGTGGTTCGCTTGAATTCGATGTACGGTTTAGGAGAAACGACCGTTTTAAGTAACGGCGTTTCGCGAACGAACCATTTCCCCTCGCCCTACTTTGAAACCTTGGTTAAAGTCCTTAAATGACTATTTGGAGTATGAAATAATTAATTAAGGTTAAAGGGTCAGTTGGTAGGGTATTTGCGAAAGCGTCGCCTTAAACTTCGTAACGGTTAATTTATTAAAAATGGTGGAGCCGAGGGTACTCGAGCGACTTATGTGAATCGTTAAGCGCAAAAGCAAACGTTAGGGTCTAATTGGTTAAAGACTAGTTTCTTAAGCGACCGTGGTTTAATTCTAACTTATATGTTGTTTATAGGTTACCAGACTCGCCCCAGGCCTTTTACCACCCCCAGTCGCTCATGCAAGTTTTCTACCTGTTATACTGTTGTTGTGATGTAATATATTGATGCATTATCTTGAGATAAGTGCAGGGTTATTATTAGCAAAGTCTTGTGATATATTGGAGCATGTGATATGATATTTATATGCATGCCTGTTTCGTAATCTTGATATTCTATTATCAATTTAAATTCTTATAAGTTGCATAATACATATGCTAGAGATAAGCAGTTGTTGCGTATACCCTTAGTATAGGGGACCCGAAGGTGAACATTTTTCTAAACCGGGAGTCGATGTTCCCGAGTATAATATATTATATATATATATAGTTTTCTATAACTAGTAATCGAATAAGGTATATTCGATAGTTTTGAATAATAATCAAACTTATTTTGATTATTCAAATAAAGATCGTACTTTCGTATAAGTATATATTTTGTTATTTATTATTCATTTCAAGTATGAGTTTTAAAACTTCTACTTCAAATATTTTTATAAAGATTATCCTTATGGGAATATTAGTTAAATAATAATATTCAGATATTTCCTAATACATCGGGATTGATTTATTTTATTAAATCATCATTACTCTAAACATTCTTTAAAATATTTTTGAGTCTTCAAATGATATTAAAAGTTAAAGTGGATCCTAAAACTCGTTTTCAAATTTAAGATCTTCCTTTCAAAGGGAATTTAAATACTCGCTTAAAAATCTGAGGGATCCGGCTCTTTGGTGTATTTTATGTTCGCAAAGAGGTTGTTGTTTTGATAAAACATTTTGATTACTTGCCCAACGTTCGGGAAGTAAGTCCATCTATTTGAGTCGGCATAAGCAACATGGGCTCAGTGGGCGTCCATGAAAGTGTAAGTGGCTCAGTGGGAGTCCATCAATGCATAAGTGGCTGAGTGGCAGTCCAGTATAAGGCCCTAATGCGGCCAGGGTGATGACCAGTGGGGGATTCATCCATCTACTAGTAGAAAAGGTGACTTAATTAATATCTTTGTCTGATCAGCAAGATATCAGGTTTATGCCAAAGTTTTTTCTTTCCAAATTCTTGGGAATGACAACTCTGTTTATACTTTTCATGACAGAGGTTTTCAGGAAATGTATGAGATATATATATAGGTGTATATATATATCAGGACCTAATGAAGTATCTCGTAACTTCATTTCTTTTTAATGATATTTCAAAGATTGAATCTATTCAAGTCTTATCTTGTAGTCTCATCTATGTGATGAACTTTTGAAACTGATTATACCTTGAACGGTGTTAGTTCAAGTCGTATTCGGAAAAGATATAAGTATATTGGAGTATCTAGTAACTTCATCTTTTCAACTTATATCTAGTAAATGATTATCTTATGCATGACAAAGATTTTCAGAAAAACGTTGAGACAAGGTTAGATATATGAGATCACCTTGCAACGATATTTTTATACAGTTATAAACTGGAACTCTGTGTATATTATGCATGGAAGAGGACTTCCAAGATTTTGAAAAGTATATATATACATATATACTGAATATTTTGCGACTTGGTCGCGATAAGATATCAAACTTGTTTCATATCTGCTTGACCAAGACTTTCATGAGTATTATGATGAAAATGCTCATATATTGTTAATCATTATACATATTATTTTGGTGGACTTGTTGCTCACCCTTGCTTTCTTCTTTCATCACACAACAACAGATAGACAAAATGAACAAGACTAAGCTCCCAATTCGCAAGCGGATAGGAAACGTTCCGCAGTTTCCCGTAGGCGTGGATGATGATGTAGCTGAGGTAGGAACTACCAGTAGGCTAGGTTTTTAACTGTTGATGTATATTTACGAACTGTAATAATGGCAAGGAAAATGTAAATTTATTAAGAAACCCTTTTTAAGGTGTAATGGTTTATAATTGTGGAATAAAATGACTTGTGTTATTTTTGGTACTCATCTCTGAGACTATAACTTGTGGTGTGTGTGTATATTGTGGGGTCACCGTACGCAGTAATTGGTTGTTTATTTAGATTAAGTGTTGTTAAGGGAAATGGAACTCGTGATAACCCGGATCTCCGACTCTGGATTTGGGGGTGTTACACCTTTGACGAAGCTTACTAGGAAAAGTGAGAAGTTCATATGTAACGAGAAGTGTGAAGAAAGTTTCTAGGAATTAAAGAAGGGATTGATCACGGCAACTATTTTGTCACTTCCAGATGATCAAGGAAATTTCATAATCTATATTGATGCTTCTTATAAGGGATTAGGTTGTGTTTTGATTCAGCATGATAAAGTTATTGCATATGCGTCGAGACAACTGAAACCTCATGAGCAGAAGTATCCTACTCATGATTTGGAACTAGCGGCAATAGTATTCGCCTTGAAGATTTCGAGACATTACCTATATGGAAAAAAATGCGAGATCTATACGGATCATAAAAGTTTGAAATATATATTCACGCAAAAGGGGCTCAACATGAGACAAAGAAGATGGTTGGAGTTGATCAAGGACTATGATTGCACGATTAACTATCATCTAGGGAAAGCGAATGTGGTAGCTGATGCGTTAAGCAGGAAGGAAAGACTGAAGGTGTTGACAGTACCCGAGGAATTATACAAGGAATTTCAAAAATTGGAATTGGAAGTCATAATTTGCAAGCCTAATGAAGCAAGGATGTGTAGTATGACATTTCAGCCAGAATTGTTAAAAAAGATAAGAAGATGTCAGGAGGAAATAATGGATCAAGATATCAATCGTTTGGTTGGAGAGGAGTTATGCACTCAGAAGGACGATTAGGGTATTCTTAGATTTTCATCCAGAATTTGGATTCCACCAGTGACAGAATTGAAGAATGAAATTCTACAAGAAGCTCACAACTCAAGGTATTCCATCCATCCAGGAAGTACCAAGATGTACAGAGATTTAAAAGAAAATTATTGGTGGCCAGATATGAAAAGAGAAATTGTGGAATGGGTTAGAAAATGTTACACATGCCAAAGAGTTAAGGCGGAGCACCAGAGACCGGGTGGGTTGTTACAACCATTAGAGATTCCAGAGTGGAAATGGGAGCATATTGCTATGGATTTCATAGTCGGATTACCTAGAACGAAAGCGAACCACGATGCTATTTGGGTTATAATAGACAGACTAACCAAATCAGCTCATTTCTTACCTATCAATGAAATATTTTCACTGGATAAGTTGGTTCACATGTACTTGAAGGAAACAGTAATTCATCACGGAGTCCCTATGTCTATTGTATCTGATCGAGATCCACGATTCAATTCGAGATTTTAAAAAAGTTTTCAAGAATGCTTGGGGACCAGGTTGAACATGAGTACGGCTTATCATCCGCAGATGGACGGCCAAAGTAAAAGAACAATCCAGACTATTGAAGATATGTTACGTGTTTGTGCTATTGATTTCAAAGGAAATTGGGACGAGCATTTACCCTTAATGGAATTTGCTTACAATAACAGTTATCATGTCAGTATCAGAATGCCTCCCTATGAAGCTCTTTATGGACGCAAATGTCGATCACCAGTGTATTGGGAAGAAGTTGGAGAACGTAAGATACTTGGACCCGAGTTGGTGCAACAGACAAAAGAAGTTGTGGAAGTCATCCAGAAAAGGCTAATTGCAGCACAAGATCGTCAAATAAAGTATGCAGATAATCCAGAAAAAACATGGAATTCAAAGACGGAAATCTAGTGTTACTAAATTGTCACCATGGAAAGGATTGTCAAGATTTGGAAAGAAAGGAAAGCTGAGTCCTAGATACGTTGGACCTTTTGAAAATTTGAAATGTGTTGGCAAGGTAGCTTACGAATTGGCGTTACCCCCGCACATGGAGCATATTCATAATGTTTTTCATGTATCGATGTTTAAAAGATATAATCCAGACTCTAGGAATGTAATTGAATATGAGACGATAAAACTTCAGGCAGATTTATCATATGTAGAGAATCCAATAGAGATTCTAGAAAAGAGAGAGAAGGTATTGAGAAATAAAGTTGTGAATTTAGTAAGAGTATTGTGGAGAAACCCAAAGGTTGAAGAGTCAACATGGGAGTTAGAAAGTGATATGCGAGAAAAGTACCCTCAGTTGTTTAATAAGGAGATTCTGAGGACAAAATCCTTTTAAGGGGGAAGGATGTAATATCCGGGATATCACGTGTAATTATTTTATCAATAAATGATTATTATATGATTATTATGTGATTTTTGGTGAGTTATCTGTTGATCGATATTAATAAATAGATGTATATATGTGATTAAATGTGACTATGTTAATTGCAATATGTCCAGAATAAAATATAGATAATTATGGTATTTTTCTGGTAATTTTTGGATCGTTATATAATTTTATAATGATTTACAGATTCAATAATTATTTTCTGAATAATTACAAATTACTTTATAAAGTCGGGAATCGTCCAACCTCAACCATTTTTACGTTTTTACAACCCGAAACTCTTCCAAAAACTCCTTCCTTATCCAATCTGGTAATTCCGGACATTTTCCGTTTTTTGACTTTTTCGATCTGGATTAAGGTTTGACCCGTACGTGTCCCGGCGTACAATTTTCGATACGATAATTATTTCGATATATCAATAAAACCCGTGTTCTCGAAAAACGGGATAATATTACAATATTTTCATATAAAGTATTTTATAAAAAGTCGGGTTGGGATAATTATTCAATACGGGTATTAAATCAGATCATATTTATAGTTACTTAGCGGATAAGCAACTAATTTAACGATCCAAAACGATCCAACACGAACCAATATTTCATAAATATATATAGCCTTTTATTATTTCATTTTATTCGTAAAAATCATAATTAATCATTAAACATAAAAGAAATACAGAGAAAACCCCTAAAAACGTTACGTTTTTTATAATCAATCCTACAAACGAAGGCGTTATCGAACTCCGATTCGGGCGTGCAACATATCAAAACGAAGCTTTCGAAAAACTCTTTCTGAATCAACCATCTATTTGTGTGCAGAAATCACGGTATTTTTCCTATTTAATTAATTTATTTCGAATTATTTATGGATTAAATTAAGAATTTGTGTTCTTGATGTTTTTGATATGATTTAATGGCATAATCATGTAGATCTGTTCATCCTGGTCATTTTGGTATATTATATGACTGATTTGGAGTTCAATAACATGTATAAAATTAAGTTTGATTCTCGAATTGTTGAATTAGAGTTTATAGTTCATATGAATATTTTCAATTGAATTTAGGCGTTTCTTGTTTAGGGGTTATCTGTTAGAATTGATTTCATGTTTAAATAGACCGTTTAATGACGAATTGAATGATATATTTGGAATCAACAAACGATTCCTGGAAGGTGTTCATCGAAAAACGAGAAGTAATATCCTTTTAAGGGGGGAAGGATGTAATATCCGGGATATCGCGTGTTATTATTTTATCAATAAATGATTATTATATAATTATTATGTGATTTTTGGTGAGTTATCTGTTGATTGATATTAATAAATAGATGTATATATGTGATTAAATGTGAGTATGTTAATTGCAATATATCCAGAATAAAATATAGATAATTATGGTATTTTTCTAGTAATTTTTGGATCGTTATATGATTTTATAATGATTTACAGATTCAATAATTATTTTCTGAATAATTACAAATTACTTTATAAAGTCGGGAATCGTCCAACCTCAACCGTTTTTACGTTTTTACAACCCGAAACTCTTCCGAAAACTCCTTCCTTATCCAATCTGGTAATTCTGGACATTTTCCGTATTTTGACTTATTCGATATGGATTAAGGTTTGACCCGTACGTGTCCCAGCGTACAATTTTCGATACGATAATTATTTCGATATATCAATAAAACCCGTATTCTCGAAAAACGGGATAATATTACAATATTTTCATATAAAGTATTTTATAAAAAGTCGGGTTCGGATAATTATCCAATACGGGTATTAAATCAGATCATTTTTATAGTTACTTAGCGGCTAAGCAACTAATTTAACGATCCAAAACGATCCAACACGAACCAATATTTCATAAATATATATAGCCTTTTATTATTTCATTTTATTCGTAAAAATCATAATTAATCATTAAACATAAAAGAAATACAGAGAAAACCCCTAAAAACGTTACGTTTTTTATAATCAATCGTACAAACGAAGGCGTTATCGAACTCCGATTCGGGCGTGCAACATATCAAAACGAAGCTTTCGAAAAACTCTTCCTGAATCAACCATCTATTTGTGTGCAGAAATCACGGTATTTTTCCTATTTAATTAATTTATTTCGAATTATTTATGGATTAAATTAAGAATTTTTGTTCTTGATGTTTTTGATATGATTTAATGGCATAATCATGTAGATCTGTTCATCCTGGTCATTTTGGTATATTATATGACTGATTTGGAGTTCAATAACATGTATAAAATTAAGTTTGATTCTCGAATTGTTGAATTAGAGTTTATAGTTCATATGAATATTTTCAATTGAATTTAGGCGTTTCTTGTTTAGGGGTTATCTGTTAGAATTGATTTCATGTTTAAATAGACCGTTTAATGACGAATTGAATGGTATATTTGGAATCAACAAACGATTCCTGGAAGGTGTTCATCGAAAAACGAAAGCAGCGGCGGCGGATTTTTTTGTTGTTTTTCCGGCCGATTGGTTGATTGTTATCACGAATTGATTGCATAACAGAGTTCCTGGAGAAGTGTAGATGAATCCATGTGACTTTCGTGTGTTTCTGGGTTGGTTCAGTGTCGCCAAAAAAGCTCGGGACCGCCGTTAATGGCGATCACCGGCAACCGGTGACAGTGTTGACAGGGACGGGGACCAAATTGTAAAAAGGTCCGTGTGTTTTTGCTAGTTTTCCAAAACTTGGATTGCTATTTTAAAATCTTATAAAAATTAGATTGATGTTTTAAAAAATTTTAAAAAACTATATTTATGTTTATATTTTAAAAATCCCAAAAATAAATTCCAAAAATAAAATAAATCCCAAAATTATTCAAAAATCCCAAAAATTCATTATTTAATTTCTGAAAATTATTTTTAATTTAAAATTAAATCTTAATTATTTAATTAATTAATTTTAGTTGATAATTAATTAATTTAAATATTAATTGAATAATTAATTTAATTAGTTATTAATTTTAAATGATTTATTAATAAGATTTAATTATTTACTATTGACTTAAAGATTCTGAAAAATAGTTTCGAACTTTAAAATATTATTTAAAATTATTTTCAAGGCTCAATAATTGTTATAAAATTATTTTAAAGTCGGATTCGGGTATTCGAACCCTTTTATTTAATTTTAAAATGATTCGAAGACCCATTTTAAGTCTGAAAAATATTTAAAAATTCATTTTAAATACTCGGAAAATCATTTTAACCCCGAATCTTTGTTGAATAATTTTTTTAATTGAATATCTTACGTGCTATGTGCCATATGTGATCTGATTAGTGTATAAAATGACTGTAAGTGCATTGTTTGGCTGTTTTATTCATAACTTTCAATCTGTACGCCGGATTTGGGTGAAACGAATGGTAGATAGAAGCTTGTAACGAATAGAACGAGATGAGAATGAGTATTGATATGTAAATGTGATATGTAACAGAGGAATCGAGACGTAGAAAGGAAAAGCAAGTGATTGACGAGTGGGAACCAACTGACAAGTGCTAGTAAAGTAAAAGCAGATTGATAAGGCAAGTGATTTTATTCTTCTTGATTATATTGCAAGTATTTTGAACTCCCTTCATTATGTTACAATTGTTCAAAATAGTTCGTATTCTATATTGCAAGTACTTTGAAGTACTTAACCCAAACCCTGACTCTTATTGATCTTGAGCCATAAGCCTAATTCTTCATAAACCGTTGATTGTTAAATTCTCAGATACAAATCACACATATACGATACTACTCCACAATTACATATCTACCACATACTGATTCCTGATACGAAATTGCTTAACCTACCGACCCTTATATCTTGTGTAATAGAAGACCAATTCTTGTAACTCTTGAACCCTTGGGTCTTCTGCTTTTTGATTTTTTCCTTGATTGAAACCCAACCTTTATGATTTCCTTGTTATTTCATGGAATTTCAGATCATCCTATGCTTCAAGATAAATGTTGTTTATGATTCAACTATTGGATTACATTGCTTATCATATTGTGATTCTAGAATTGGATTGTTTTTAAATATGGACCAGATACGTGGTCGGACCAGATTCGTGGTCATAATAGGCCAATGTGTGCCTTGGATCCAGTATATAGAGCAAAGCTGGGAGCCTTGCTCGGGGTTAGCGCGTGACTGATTAGCAGCCTAACCTTGTTTTTTTAAAAAAAAAAAATGAATATCCAATTCTAATTATTGTTTATCAGTAAACTTGATTTCTTATATCATTTCAATTGATCATGGTTAATCTCAGTTACTGTCATCGTGACTTGCTGAGCTAGTTAGCTCACTCTTGCAAATCTGTTTATATTCTTTTTCAGTGAAAAAGGAAACAGGTGGTAGCGAGGATCCCCAGACAAGTGTGCGAGTTAGGTATCCAGGTTGAGGTGGAGTAAGCTAGCAGATGATGTTTGGCTTAGTTTGTGTTGATAGTTTGTAATAAAGTTTAAACTTCCGTTGTAAGATAAATAAACTGGGATTTGGTACGTTTGTGTAATAAATAAGATTGTGGCTTGTGGACATACTTTAAACTGCGTCGATCCATGGATTATGGTTAATAGGGTCATTTCATATATATTATTATATTCACAAGCAGGTTTAAATATGGTGTGTGTGTTGTGGGCCCCAAACTTCTGACCCGGGTTTGGTGGGCGTTACACTATTTCCCTCATTTTGCAATGTTTTGCTATTTTTTCATTATATTAACAATGTTTTAAATTTTTTTCCGTTAACTTGTGAATTTTAATAATGTCCAGGTTTGTTCGATGTGTTTGGAATTGTGTTTCATGGTTGTTGATGGCTTCTTAATGAATATTGATGTTGCCAATAGTGGAGTTAAAATTTGGCTGGTGGCATTTTTAGTTTTTAGCAATCGGTTGTTGTTTTCATCTTATATATAATGTAGACAATACCAACTAATATTGAATGACTGGATATAAATTTATTAAGAATTTTATTTTTATTTAAAAATGTTTATGTATTATGTGTCTTTAGACATATTGTGAAAAACAGGTGGCTTTTGAAAAATATGGCTGATTTTTTTAAAAAAGCTTGTATAATGTGTGGTTGTTATGTGACAACAGAGGTAGAAAGAAAGAGGCAGAAAACATAATTTATGCATCTGTTATCGGAGAGATGACGCAAAATATTTACTTTATACTGCTGTTATGCACCATTATGCGTCTGTTAAAACATGACGCAAGAAAGCTTATACATATGTTCAATATAAACAGTCGTTTATGCGCTTGTCCAATACTTTATACGTCTGTTGCAACCAGACATTTAATACCTAATTTGCGTTTGTCCTCAACAGACACATATGCCTCAGAGCTGATACGTCTCCTCCATATGCGTCTGCTGAAAACAGACGTATATGACCTTTTTCAACAGACGCGTATGACACTTTTTGTACTAATGTTTACAGTTAATTAATTATCACTACAAACACACTTAAGTTGTTGAGTTCAACCAAGCCTAAACACTTAACTTGGTTTACTGATAATAACTTGAATTTTTTTTAAAGAAAAATATAAAAACACACATTCACCCCTGCTCTGTGTGCATTTCATACCTAACACAATGATATAATAGTAGATGGAATATGATTAAGTATTGTATTTATGGTTATAATTCAAATCCCCGTCCGTGTATTTCTCAATATATGTATATTTGTTGCAACAATATTACAACAAACTATCAAAAATCCCTTCTATATATAATTGTGCTACATGATTATAATATTAGTGAGATATTTTATTCTCGTGAAATGACATATTTGCCCATGTGTTTATTATCTATTAAAAAAATATTGTTAATGGGAATTGAACCTGAGTATACTCAATCACCAAGACATCTTTAAACAACTACACCAAACTATCACTTGTGTTTTTCGTCATACATATAATATGTGAGTGTCATTTCATAAAGAGACATTTGATTTAACTACAAACATAAATATTGAATTATTTGTGGAGTTAATTTTAATTAATTGAATTTAAATATAAGTTCAAACATAATATATTAACAAATTATTACCTTACTTATTAATAATTTTTATGTTTAAAAATATGTTTTAAACCATTTTTATATAAATTAAAAAAATCCAAAGCCGTAGATTTTTTTCAAATTTACTGAAAATAGATTCACATATTATATATATATGTGTGTGTGTACTTCAGCTGAATTCGAAATCATAACTTGATCCAATTTTTTTTTAAATAGTTGAAATACTTCAGCTTAATTTGAATTCGGAATTTGGCCCATTTTTTTGAAAAATATTCGTTATTTGGCTATGTGAATTTACTGCGTTAGTTTAGTCAATTTTAAATACGAGTTTGACAAAGACATCTGATCAATAAGACATAATATTTTATATCAATAAAATGTGTTTGATATTTTTTATAAGATTAGTTATATAACTAATATGTATCAAATTTACTAACTTAAATCAAGATGAGCTATTTCATGGACTTGAATTACATGAAATTTGACATGAGTCGTTACAAATTTATTTGATCACCCAAACTTCCAAGATGTGTGCTTGCAACAGAAGTTATGAACCCAATTGATTTCGATATAGTCTCTAACCTATCAGATTAGATAAAAGGCTCGATGTTGAAAATAAATAATTATTATTTTATTAGTATATGAAAAAATGTTGTAATCATACACGAAAAAAGGCGACAAAAATTAAAATAACGTTATATTAATACCTATAGCAGAGAACAATCTATTTCTGACCTATATAAACACCGTCAAAACTATAATATATTCTAAAATACATATATCTCATTTGACATACTCATATTGTTAACTACACGTCACTGACATGAATATAACAACCTTGTCCCGACACTTTAATACAAGATCATTGAAGTTAGACGGAAACATTGTCGATTCCAAATACAACAAGTTTTAGTTACCTTACACCCATAAATACTGGACCTACACAAATTACAATTAGTATCGACATATCTTTAACTCAAAGATCACATTTACCCAAATTATCTATCATGATTATAATTATCAAAGCCTGAAAAGAAAAAAACTGTAAACACTGCACAATATTTCATCACTCAACGGTCTAAACAATCATTGGTACAAGGTGCTTCGAGTGATATTGTTTATATACTTCAAATAAATTATGAAGAACTATACATTTTATTTTTAACATAACCCGCACAAATTAAGATTCAAAAATCATGTGCTTTGCATTACAAAATATTGCTAGAAAATGACCAATGTCTTGCACGGGTTATTATACTAGTAAAAATAATATTGCATCAATTGTCAAAAATAACGAAGTATATGTACATGAAATTTTTTTAATTTTTTTAAAAATAAGAAAGGGAAATTTAAAATAACCATGCATCGCACAATATATAAGTTAATATACATAAATTTTAGTCAACAAGTTATGTTTTACTAGGGCTCGGCATTCGGTCGGTTCGATCCAAAACCAGACCGAACTAAATAAACCGAAAAACCGAATTATTATTTTTTCTTGGACCGAACCGGGCCAAAATTATATTATGGACCAGACCGAACTGAAATAATTCGATTCGGTCCGATTTTGGACCGAAAGGACCGAATTGTTTTAAAAAAATAAAATTGTATTAAAATTTTAAACCAAAAATTATAAAATCTAAACTATAGTTAAAGGAAGGTGATATGTAGAGTTCTAAAATACAATTATAAATTAAAAATTATGATTATAATTTTTAAGATATATGTAAAATATATATAATATAAAATTATATTATTTATGATTTGGTTTATTTCGGTCCGGACCGAAATATTTTTTACAAGAACTGGACTGAACCGAACTTTATTTCGGTCTATTCGGTCTAGACCGAACATATCGAATTTTGAAAAATCAGGATCAAACCGAACCGAATTAGCACAGTTCAATCCGGTTTTTCGGTTTCGGTTCGATGTTGCTCAGCCGTACCTTTTACAATTTGTTCAAACTAAAACATGTACTTGTTCAGAAATATCACGGATAAGTCCATTTAATAAAATAGAATAATAATATAATACTTTATACATCCCTTTTTAATTATCCCGATTTGACTAATGAATTAAATCTAATTCACTTATTATTTTGAAAAAAATGGAAAGTTACTGAATTGAATAATTAATTATGTTTCCAATGATATATTTTTAAAAATAATTTCAATTATATAACAAACATAAAATTCAGTCAAGATTCTGTAATTTGACCACAAGTCAAATATTAAGATAAAAAGGGTACAAAGAAATTAATAATGAACAACCAATTATCTTCTTCGGCTAAAACAAATTACTTTTTATTTTTTCTCCTAACAAAATCAACTTTTTTCCAAAAATAGCATGCACAATATTTATTTAGAAATAAAATAATAACATTATAATTATTAATACCAAGCAATTACCTTTTTCAACTAAAACACGATTCAAATTCAATTCAAATTAAAAATATATATTAAAAAATTATAATCAAATTAAATAAAAAAAATTATTTAATACTAAAAGTACAGGCCAATTAAAATTAATATTTCAAAGAAATGATTAGAAATATATTTTAAATTAATCATTTCATCCACCAGCCAACAAAATATATGATATTGGACATGATAACTCAAACTCGTACAACCTTAACACCGATTTCTAATTTTAAATAATACCACTTCGTAGAGCTATAATTCGAGTCGGGTGGCTCGCAAGCTTATCCGGCTAAAACTCGTTGAAGTGGGCTTGTCTCGGCTCATTTAATTAAACGAGGTGATTCGACGCGACTCGTGAAATTAATCAGTCGAGTTCAGACTTGATTAGTTAAAACAAGTTAACTCGGTTCGATTCGATTAAACTCTGCTTGAGCCTCGAATTTCCCCTCGCCGGGTCCGAGTTATAGCAGTACCACCCCGCGAACCAAAACCCAAACAAAATTATAAGAAATCGACAGAAAATTATTTAACAAAAAAAAAAATAATAATAAAGATGAAGTGAAGTAGTAGTATTAATTAGGGGATCTCATCCGAACCCGACCCGCAGACCCAACTTGGGCTAGGGGTTTTTCGTGGTTTGGGGAAGGGTTTTGCCATTACCTTGTTTTTTTGTTGAACTTCCCTAACTCTCTCCAAATATAAACCCCCATTGAATAGATAGAGAGTTACATACATATATAATAGCCGCACCGGCGAAATCAGTTGAAATCACTCATCGATATCAACAATGGCATCTCTCGTACCTCCGGCGGCCACTCCTAAACCCACCGAGAAAGTCGATTACATGAACTTGCCTTGTCCCATTCCTTACGAAGAGATTCATCGCGAAGCTCTCAGTTTGTTCTCCCCCTCTCATTCCATCTTAATTGTTTAATTTAGTCTTAATTGATAATTTATGTATTTGTATACTCAATGCTGTTTAGATTTGTGTGTTTTGTTTAGTTGATTTGTGTTTATTGGTTGTGATTGGTGATCTGTGTTAAGGGTTTGGTCGGATAGTTAAGTTTGTTTGTGGATCTGTGACTGTTTCGATACCGTAATTATGTTTAAAGTATTACTTTTTAGTGACACTAGGACTGATAATTATGTACTTGATTTAGGTCAAGTATAAGTCAATTACCTAGCATTCGTAATATGCCAAGACATGTTTTTTTTTGTCAAACTGATGCCATGAACTATGTACTGAGCTTAAGCTTGGAGGTTTAGGGTTGGTTGGGTAAATTGGGATTTAGCACATTAGTGTAGGCCGTAGGATAAGGCTATGGTGCCGGTCCTTTATACGAAGGTGTTTTGGGCTTAATTGAGGGCAACACCTTTTTTTTTGTGTGTTTGTTAATATTGTGCACGCGTACTTTGTGTAAGCTTACTTTATGTAATTTACTGTAAGATTTTTGTCAGCTTACTTGGTGCATGTGTTTATTGCTGGCATTATTGCATACTCATGGTTATACTAAGTTTTTGAGTTTTCTCAATACTTTTCCATTTTTCTAGAATAGTTGCCGTTTTTTTCCAGAAATTATATAAGTGATTTTTCAACACTTCTTGTAACTTTACAATTGATTTTTATAATTGCACAAGGGTGTACATTTGTTAGTATAGTAATTTTTACTTTTCTTAAAACCTACCTCTGAGTAGAACATACTAGGTATTTTTTTTTATATACCAATTAAATCAAGCTCCGAGTTTATTTGGTAAGCTATTTGTCTTGAAAGCTCATTTTTTATCTCCAAATGTGACATCATCTGCTATGAATACAAAAATTCTGCTATATGCTAGTAAAGAATGTGGCTAGTGACATCACTGTTGCATTCTTAGTGTATTTTGTTCATGGGAATCCCTGCTTTCATTTGTTAATATCACTTCTCCTTTTTATATTTGTTTGCAGTGTCCTTAAAGCCAGAAGTGTTCGAGGGATTTCGTTTTGATTTTAATAAAGGAATGAACCAAAACTTCTCGCTTAGTCACAGGTACTTCAACTCTCAATGTATCTTTTGACATTTGCTCAAAATCGCCCTTCCAATCTTGTTAGATTTTTACTGGTCTTGTCAATAATAGCCTTCTTAATTGTATTCGCTAGTGTGTTCATGGGACCTACTGAAGTCCCTTCTCAAGATCCCAAAACAGTAATTAAAGTTCCTACTTCTCACTACGAGTTTGGTGCCAACTTTATTGACCCAAAAGTATGTATTCTCTACTGATTTCAGTGTATCAGCTCTTTCGTGTAAACAAAATCTATACTGATACAGCATGCATGGTTGTGTAACAGTTGATGCTTATTGGGAGGGTGTTGACAGACGGGAGAGTCAATGCAAGATTGAAGTGTGATTTGTCTGAGAATCTTACGCTGAAGGGCAATGCTCAAGTACACATATGCTAACATGCTTCTTTTTGTTTGTAAATTTATGTTTTTGGTGGCAGCGGATTTCAGTCAGTGTGAAGCTTGAATTATTTCTTTCTTTCCTTTCAGCTTACAAATGAGCAGCACATGTCACATGGCATGGCGACTTTTGATTACAAGGTACACACACACAGATATATGTACATATGTATATATATCATGTTAAGATCTTAGTTTTATTAGTATCTCAGATACATTTTTCACTAGCTCTGTGTTGATTACTGCTGATGGGGTAGTTTACTTTTTTATACAGTTTAACATATTGTTTAAACTTTATGCAAGTCCTTTATCTTCAATTTTCCTTGTATACTCAGGGTCGTGATTTTAGGAGTCAGTTTCAACTTGGAAATGGTACTTTGCTTGGAGCTAGTTACATCCAGGTAAATGACAGTGCCTCAAACTACTAAATATGGGTTATGTTCTATAACTCTTAACAATTTGAATTTTAATACCTTTCTGTAAAAAAGATTTGCTGCACTTAGCTCTTGATGAATTTTCATTTATTGAAATAGTAGCAGAGTATCTTCTGCACACTTCTCTGTTGGTTAACCGTATCAATATCCTTATTTATTCTTATTTCCGGTACTTCATATTACGTGCAGAGCTTGACTCCACATCTGTCATTGGGTGGCGAAGTATTCTGGGCTGGTCAGGCTCGCAAGTCCGGGCTTGGTTATGCTGCAAGATACAACACAGACAAGATGGTATATGTTATTTGAACATTATTATACATTTCTGTATTCCATTTGCTTTGTAAGTTACTTATAGAAGCCAAGATGTAGTACTGCCACTTTTGGACAGTACCCTCTGGAGTCTTATCTAAGGCAGTGATATGAACCTCTTTTGGTTGAGGGTCAACTATCTAAAATTGTATGCTGCTACATGCTTATGAAAGCCTTTCAGTTCTATTTTACTTTCCCATCTGTTGTTTATTCACGTTTCTCAGATGAATGTTGACATGACTGCTGTCATCTTACCTTAAATATTGATATACAAATTTAACTTTTGTAACTTTTCTGGGGCTGAAATGGACAGTCATTTAAGGTCAAGAAAAGATTTTATTATTATCGTTTTATTCACTGTGTCTTCTATTATGTGCAGGTTGCCACCGCACAAGTTGCCAGTACTGGGATGGTTGCTCTGAGCTATGTTCAGAAACTATCTGAAAAGGTCTGTTGTCAGTCTATACAAATTTAATTGGGAATATCGGTATAGCTGTTTATATCTATTTTTGCTGCAGGTTTCTCTTGCAACGGACTTCATGTACAACTACATGTCTAAGGAAGTCACTGCAAGTTTTGGTTATGATTATATTCTCCGTCAGGTGATTTCTAATTTGAAAACATGCTAATTTATATTGTTCTTCTTTTGACTCATATGTTGACATATTAAATATATGAAATCGGTACATCTCACATTGTAGTGTGTGTGTATATATTTTGTATTATGTATATGCCGCAGATGCCTATATTTATATCTGTAAACTATATTATCTATCATGTCTACATATGTACAGATATTTGTTTGTGGTCTGGCTGTAACCTGATTTTGCTTTTCCATTGTTGACCGTTGTTGAGTGGTGCCTATTTTCTGTTTTTGATCATATCTCAAGCAAGAAACATATATGGTTTTAATTCTCTTGTTTTTGAATATACATTCATATTTCCCCTTGCATAAAAATAATTTGCAAGTAGGGAATGATTTGACTCTTGCTAAAAATATTCTACTCTGTGAATAAACAAATCATGTGTAGATGACTTGGTTCATAATGTACAGAAGAGAAGGTACTTGCAACATCCATACAAGTTTATCTAGTAAAATAACTTCAGCTATTTATACGTAGCAACCTAGTAGGTCTAACATAGACAATGGTGTGCTCATTTTTAAATTAACATGCCTATTTTGTTATTTATTTTGTGTTCGATTAGTATTTAATGAATGTTTATGTATAACTGCCCTCATTTTGGTATGATATTTTGTTTTAAACTACCTCATTCTTACTTTGTTTTCGTCTTTATGACAGTGTCGTCTTAGAGGGAAAATTGACTCCAATGGCTGCTCATCTGCTTACCTGGAAGAACGTTTAAATATGGGTCTTAATTTTATACTTTCAGCAGAGGTTAGTCCTGGTCTTTTGGTTGATGTCTTTAATTTATCCTCGAGAAATAACATCCAATACTGGTTTCCATATTGCGATCCGAAAAACAGTTTCAAATCATTTGAATTATGTTGGGAATAAGAAGTTTATAGCTATTTTTTCTAGTTTGTGTTTAAACCCAGTAGGGCAAACTAAGCAGAACAGTGTGCATGAGAGGCTGTACGAGCAATTTGAGAAAATTCAAAAAGTTCCTGCAGTACTGACAACTATTCCTGTAACAGCTGCATGTATGGTGGTGTTATTCTGCTGTTGTATGCAGGACTTTTGAGGACTTGCCAAAAAATAATAAGGAACAATCTGAGAATGTATACTGACAGTTTATTATGACAGTGTCTTAGACTCTTTAGTGAAGATTGTTTTCGTTAAGCATTTAAACTTTGTGCCTGAAAGTAAGGAAGTAGACCTCTTTTTAAGTCCGGTTAATTAAGGGAAGACATTAGAATGAACTTGTATTGTTTCCTGCTCCATACTTTTCATTTATTCTTATCTTGTATTTTGGGATATAAATTTTAACTAGTTTTCAATGTATGCATTGCAGTTAGATCACATGAAGAAAGACTACAAGTTTGGTTTTGGCCTAACAGTAGGAGAATAGACGACATGTTTTATTCTATAGTTCAGCTTCAAGCTTTGTTGCTACAAGCAACTCAGCATGTGTCGGAGTTGATTATTTCTATGATTTTATCTACTAGAGGAAGGTCGAAGGGTTTTTTTGTACTCAATACGTGACAATTATTTTGTGGAGTGAGTTCAGTTACTGACCATAGTCTTCGCATCCTTCATGGTTTTACTTTTCCAATATGGAGCTTCAGTTACCATATAAAGTTGTAGAGTATTTTAAATTGGGAATTTAAAAATTACTGCGGGATCACATTTGTTACAAATAAATTACCTTGTATGCTAGGCCAAACTTTTGTTTGCTGGAGAGGTTCAGTTTCTTCTTTTGGCCTGATCTTTTGTAGAAAACGTATCCTGTGCTTGTTATATTCTGTGAAATTTGCAACATGATCTTCGACTGAGAATGGTATCAGTTACGGAATACTCCTAGTTGAGAGAATATATAATTGCAACTCGTAACATATATTCATGTGTCAAGTGTATGCTAGCCGTTTAGATGTGCCATTGAAGAATGTATTGTTCACTGAATCTTTGATTATCGAATTATTCATGTGTCAAGTGTATGGTGGTCAGTTGGATGTGTTATTGAAGAATCTAAGAATGTTTTGTTCACTGATTCTTTTATCAGCAATGTAATTACTAGTTTTGAATATTCTGTATGTAGTTGAGATTAGGTTTGAGAACTTAACCCTATGCCTGAAGCGCAGAACTGGATTTAAGCTACAATACAGATTAGTTTGCTTATTGCTTGATACCAGCCTATAAGCTATAGCAGGGGGTTGGAACAAAGATATTAAGATGGTGAGACGGTTCTGTTATTATGAATGTAAGTTGACAATTGAAACTGATATGAATGGCGTCACATGAAAGGGAGAAATAAGTGTATTTGGGCTTGGCTGATGACAATAATAAATCAGAAATGAAGGGTAAAGTTGGGTAATACTGAGACATCAAAGATGTATAGTGACAGTATTAAGGGCCACCACACCAGTAATTTGTCATGAATGAATTATTTTATGAATCTATGATGGCGTTGATATATATTAAATAAGTAATAAATGGCAGAGGATAATGTGTGAATGAATGGTAGGACTGTTTTTTAATTGGGGGGATATGATAGATATGTATGAGGAGTGGAGGATGAGTCATCATCGGCGACTGCAACTTGTCATTATTATTATTATTATTATTATTATTATTATTATGTTCTGAAAATAGAATAGAATAATACAAAGAAGGTGGGTTTTGTGATTAAAGTTCACGGTATTCCTGGTCTCTTTAGACCGACTTCCTAGAACCCATCTACCTTATCCACATTGAGTATTTATCTGCATTTGTCCCTTTTATGTGACACTGGTAAAACATTTATAGGAGTATCAAACAATTATTTCCTAAAAACATGAGATTTTTTAATATATGTTTATGAAACTGTATTAAGAGCAATTATATTTTCGTTATTTACTTTCTTAGTTTATTTGAATGTATGGAGTATTTTTTATGTGAAAGTAATCAGAGATGAACATTCAAATATTATTGACACATAAGGGTATGAATAAAAAAAATGCAAATATCATTCATAAGAGATTAAGAGTGATAAATCGTTGGATAGCTCAAGTGGTAAAGGGCTTATCCTCTGTCGTCCCAGATCCTGGGTTCGATCCTGACTCACCCCGAGAATTGTTGAGAACAGATACTCATTTGTAAGGCTATAAGCCAAAATTAGTCAAAAAAAAAAAAGAGTGATAAATCGTATGAAAGCCCCAGTATGATACTTCATGTTCGTTAGTCACAATTTTTTTTTTCACTCATTTATTTTAAACATCATTTTCATTTAAATTTTATTTTGTATGTATTAAAATTTAAACCTCAATAATAATATATTTTTGTTATATGATATGTAGTTGTATACTAATAAATAATAAAAATTATCTAAAATTTAAATATACCTTGTCATTTTCATGTCACAATAATAAAGTTGTGCTATATTTAATAAGAATCAATATCTTACAAAAAAGTCTAAAACATAGTATCTTTTTTGTTAGGCTTTTGCCGCTTGGTAGTGTCAGACAGTCTAAGAAAGAAATTAATGTTATGTTTTAATAGAGCTCTCGGTGTTGGAATTCACAAGTGATAAATAAATCTTAAAAATCAAACATGTTAAATTTAAGTTATGCTTTAATTGAGATCTAGGGGGGTTAAATTCACACACAGGTAAATCTTGTTAACGAAAGAAGTTAATAACAACTTGTTTTTTATTAAAAAAAATATTATGGGGAAGATATTTAAACAACTCTCCGATATTAATATTAATATAAGATAATTGGATATATATAATTTAGGTGCTTTGAATTGGTATCATGGTATGTAGTGTACACTATTATTTTAGTATAATGTAACAGAACAGAAAGTGAAAGTGTGAAATTTTATAAATTTGATGATATAACTTGGAAGCTAAACTGGTTATCTTTTAAGCTCTCTGTGTGCAACAACAAACAACTAGTGTGTGTGACTTCCTCTTCTACTCAGATCTCTCTCTCATCAGGTAATAATCTCCCTCAACTTCTCTTTTCTTCATAGCTTTTGACATACTAGACAAAGTCTTAAAGGAGAGTGACAATTTTTGGTTAAATAAATCCTGGTGAATATGTGTGAAATCAAGAAAATTATGTAGAGTTGTCCTAACATATATTATGTATATGTTGTTGTTTTGTTATGTTAAAGTTATTGGATAAAAGGGGTTGTTACACTTAAATATGCTTGAAAAGTTTTCGGTACCTGATTAGTTTGTGACAAACTTCACAAATAAGTGATTTTCATGTATTCAGGACTCACCAAGTACAGATCTTTCAATTAAGTTGCTATTTCATCATCTTGGGTACTTGCAACTGGCACCTATTAATGAGTTTTTTTTTTTTTTTTTAATTAAAGTTAATAGTTTTATTTTATGACTGCTTTATAATGATCATGGATCTGTGAGGGAAAAAAAGTGCATTTCTTGTCACTGATGTCATTTTACTGGAATATTGTGTTTGAGAATTTGTAACTTAATTTTTCTTGAGGAATATCTGCTACGTGGAGTAGACATGACTAGTGTTTTGTACCCTGACTAGATATTGTTTCAGAATGGCTGCAATGCAAGGAGGATTTCGATCAATCTTGTCAAATGGAAGTATCCTCAGGAATGCAGTTCTGCAACGTGTTCGTTTGGGAAATCCAGTTCTGCGACCTCTTTTCTTTTCACGTCAAGAGTCAGTCTCATCTGCTCGCATAGAAGAGCATGGTTTTGAGAGCACCACGATTTCGGACATTTTGAAAGGCAAAGGGAAAAGTAATGATGGCTCGTGGCTTTGGTGCACCACTGACGACTCTGTGTATGATGCTGTGAAGTCGGTATGTATCTTTGCACTTTATTTATTCTGCTGCTGTCACTTGGTTGTGCACAAACTATGCAGTCAATTGTAGACAGTTTTCATACTTAAAAATAATTTGATGGTGATTATTTGCCAATGAATAATGTCCTTTGCAGATGACTCAGCACAATGTTGGAGCCTTGGTAGTGGTAAAACCCGGGGAGCAAAATGCAGTTGCCGGAATCATCACAGAAAGAGGTATGCGTAGTTGCAAGCTTATGTTTCTCAAACCTTCTTTATCAAATCATGGAGTTTTAGCCTGAGAAATTAGTGCAATTAAAGCAGGGACAGGAGCTCTTGTTAAGATCAATGTTAGCAAAGATGAGAACAGAGAACATACTACAGTATTCTAGTTCAGTAGTGATACGTGTATATATGCTAAGGCAGCACAAGGTGTATCTGTTATTTCTTGATGCACCTTAGTCTGCAACATTTATGTTATCGTCGTATAAATAAAATTTGTGAATAACTGTTTTCTTTCTCCATCCAACTTTGACACAAAAGTAGACAAAAGTAGAGGCATTCCTAGGATATAGGAATGATGTGCTTGTATTTCCTGGGATGATATTGGGCCTTCCAAGTATCACCCTAGCTGTTGTATCATTCACCCAAGACTCTTATATCATAATGTTGCTATGCCTAGATCATTATGTGTGGCCGTCCATAAAAAGAACTTTATAGCTCAATTTTACACATTACAGCTTACCTGGCTGCTTAAACTCTGACTCACTCTCAGATATAATTCCTCATTTGCAGTTTACTGGTTATATAATGACATGCTTTAATGTTAATATTCCAGATTATCTCAGGAAAATCATAGTTCAAGGACGATCATCCAAGTCCACCAAGGTTGGGGATATCATGACTGAAGAGGTATTAGTTGTGACTAATTGCAGATAACTATATAAAAAGAAAGTTCTTAAATTTTAGTATGACATTCTCATCCTGAGTAATTGCTAATATATAATTTATACACTTGCCTTGAACGGTAATTGCAGAACAAGCTTATCACTGTTACACCTGCAACAAAAGTTTTGAAGGCAATGCAACTGATGACAGGTAGAGCATTTTATAATTTTGTACTTAAATAGAAAAAAGATAGCAACTCGTTTGTCTAGCAACGCTTTCCCTTGACAAATAAAAGGGATCGTTATACTTACGATAATGTTGTCGTTGGCAGATAACCGCATCAGGCACATCCCAGTAGTTGATGACAAAGGAATGATAGGAATGGTGTCCATCGGAGACGTGGTTCGTGCCGTGGTGAGTGAGCATCGAGATGAACTGAACCGCTTGAATGCATTTATTCATGGAGGTTACTAGATGATGACGACAATGATGATGTTGACCAAGTTGCCTAATTAGTACTCTTACTGTTTGGGAAGCAGTAATTTCTGTAAATATTGTTTGTTTTAAAGTTGCACTTTGACTATGGGATGTCATTTGATGACGGTTTAAGAACCCGGACTCTCCCCTGGCTAATAATGAGCACCCCTGATGCTGTTTGAACTGCTCACTTGCTTGTTGCATATTTCCAGAAGCTCTGTTTTTTCTTGCTAAATACAGTATATTTTAGTAAAAAGTAGTGCTGGTCTATGAAAAGACGGAAAATATTTACACAATAAAACGCATTGCTCCTTCAATTCGAAACAACTGTTTCACTTGTCACTTACCAGGGTAAAAACGAATTCTGAGTAATTCTGGCTCTTAAGAGTTTGGGTAGCTAAAATAATATAAAATAACAGTTTGCTAAAATTTAGATGATGAAAAAGGTATTTTGCTCCAATGTTATTAGGGTGAAAAATCAAAATACCCACCATTTAGGCAGATATGCCCAAAATATCCACCGGCGGGAAAGCTGCGCAAAATATCCACTGAATACGCATTATCATCATATATATTCTATTTTTTTAAAAAATACAAAGAATATGCATGTGAGACATACATATTCACTCACATGCGTATTCTTTGTATTTTTTTTAATAAATAGAATATGCATCGCGTATTCGGTGGGTATTTTGGGCAGTTTTCAAGCCGCTGGGTATTTTAGGCACTTAATCTGGAAAGTGGTGTATTTTGGGCATTCTTTCATGTTATTATCTATAATGATTAGTTTTCTTTAAAAATAATAATAAAGTATTAGTTTTAAAATATGAAGATCATGTGATGATTTTACACAAGATGTATAAAGACAATATTACTTTAATTATATCCTATATATAATTGGAGTAAGGGGGTTTTGGTGGTATAGTTTAGTCGTGTTGCACGTGCTAAGATGTAACGTCATATGTGGGTTACACTGTGTTAAAATGTAGGTATATAGTTAAATTTATTTAATTTATTCAATTATATACTATTATAATAACTACTAATTTTTACAACAAATACAAGTAACTAATTTAAAAATTGAACTATAATATATATTTTTAAATGATATCAAGTAATAATAAAAATATTATATATTATATATATATATATATGTATTATACAAGTAACAATTATCTTCCTGACAGAAAAAAGTAACAATTATCTTAATAAAAATAAATATAGGTAACAATTAAGAAATCATTTGTTAATTGGGTTAAAAATAGTATTATTTTTTTACAAAAAATTGAAAAGTGTAAGTTTGATTTAAAATATTTTTGAAAGATAAGTTCATTTTCATTTTATAAAATAAGAAACACATTTAAATTATATTAGGTATAAATATTACATGATCAATCCTATAAAATATTAAAACGATGAATAAATATAATAATAATATGGGTTAGGTTCTATGGAGTCCCCTATTTCATTGAGTCCTCGTATATGTTCTGCAAGTAAAATATAACTTAAATTGTTGTAAAACGTATTATTTTTTGAATGATATTCTATAAATATCACAATTTTATTGAAAATCTTGCAGATCGCATAGATTTTACAAGTAAAATGTTGCAAAATATATTATTCTACAAAACATGCTTAGTTTGCAGAACATAAATGTTCATGTTGCAGAACATACTTGTAATTGTATGAGATTTGCATGATTTTATTGAAGTAATGATATTTGTAAAACATGTTTTGCAAGATAACACGTTTTAGAAGATATTTTATTTGCAAAACATAGATGGACTCTGAGGACTCCAATTAAAAGGTGGACTCTATAGAATTTTACTCATAATAATAAAACTATTATAATTTAAAATTGAAATACAAATCTAATAAAAAATATTATATATTAATTTTTATCATATAAAATATGAAACAGATTTAGATTATATTTTGGTATAAATATTACATGCGTTTTGTTTCAATTTGTAAAAAAAGAAAAGTTACGGATTGTCTTTAAAAAAATTTATTGCAATAAGTAACAAGTAATTAATTAAGAAAAATATATATATATATATAATAAAATAATTACCTAAACATATTATATGATATGATTAAAATATTATATTTATAAATTTATAATATGAAAAAATATCAAACAATGGAAGAAATAAAATATATTATAACAAGTATATTATATTTAGGTCATCAATGTCAAATATAATAATACAATAATAACTAAATATTTAAATACAAAAAAAATCAATTTTTGGAAAATAAATTATTCATGAAAACATAAAATATATACAAAAAATGATTGGTCATCATGGCTAAAAATGTCATTTCTTATTAAAATCATATAAAATTAGCCCACCCCAGAAAAGATAATTTTCACACAAAACTCTAATTGTTTCTAATACATTTATAATATGTAAGTATTGATTATAAAGAGAAATTAATTAAAGTTAAAATATTATAATATATCAAATTATTAATGTAATTAAAAATATAATACATAAATAGATATAAATTTCAAAGAAAATATTAAGATGTAGAGAATCAAATTAACAAAACGGAAAAATGTAATATGTAAAATATTATATATTAAAAATATATTCTATGCAATTGTTATGGATAAGAAATCAAGGTTATTACTTGCTGTATTTAATACTAAGATTCGGGAGCTCAAGGCCTTTAATGGCTGCTCTCGTGTTTCGTGACTCAATCTGCCTTTACGAGATGCCTACGTATCTCTGTGAATTAGAGAATCAAGCCAAAAAACGTAGTTCTGATTTGTGGGGTGAGGCCCCTTATATAGATGTGGGAGTCCTTGAATTGGACTTGGTATAGGAGACTTGGTGGACAAGCCTCTGAATTAGGATAGACTTAGGAGTCCTAGGAAGTAGGAAGCTGATTCCTTATCCTTTTAGGTCCCCTTGAGGCTAATCTATAAGGATTTATATCCTTATCGGGACTCTTCTCAATAGCTGATTTTTCCCTTATTAATTAATTACGAAATTAATTAATAATTAGGGCTTTTGAGCCTTTTTTATTCCATCAGGCCTGATCTGGTCCATCAGGCTTAACCTTTCTGGTCTGAGTTTCATATATCCTTTTATTGGGCCTAGCAGCCCACAGCTTGTACAATTAATGCAGTATTTAATTATACAATCATAATTTATTTATCCCTATCATTTGCCCCCCAACTTTTGGGAAACATTGATTAGGTTTCGCAGAAGTTAAGTCTATTTGTTCCCTTACAGGGTTTCGTTTTTCCGTAAAGTGTGGAGCGACCTACACATTTACAATGAATTTTTCCTTTTATTCAGGAATTATTTAATTTCCAGGAATTTTTCCCTAATTTTCTGGGACTTTTCCCTTATTTTCTGGGATTTTTCCCTAATTTTCTGGATTTTTTCCTAATTTCCCAGGTCTTATCCTTAATTTTCTGGATTTTTCCCTAATTTCCCGGGACTTATCCTTAATTTTCTGGATTTTCCCTAATTTCCCGGGACTTATCCTTAATTTTCTGGATTTTTCCCTAATTTCCCGGGACTTATCCTTAATTTTCTGGATTTTTCCCTAATTTCCCGGGACTTATCCTTAATTTTCTGGATTTTTCCCTAATTTCCCGGGACTTATCCTTAATTTTCTGGATTTTTCCCTAATTTCCCGGGACTTATCCTTAATTTTCTGGATTTTCCCTAATTTCCCGGGACTTATCCTTAATTTCTGGATTTTTCCCTAATTTCCCGGGACTTATCCTTAATTTTCTGGATTTTTCCCTAATTTCCCGGGACTTATCCTTAATTTTCTGGATTTTTCCCTAATTTCCCGGGACTTATCCTTAATTTTCTGGATTTTTCCCTAATTTCCCGGGACTTATCCTTAATTTTCTGGCTTAAAATCGATCAGAATGCATTCGAAATCGATCAGGATGCAGACAAAATCGATCAGGATCCTGATCGAATTAGCTCAGGATCTTACACTCTGGTCGACAGGATTCCTGATCGATTTCGATCAGGATTCTGACCGAATTGGCCTTCAAAGCGACACCCTAGTCGATTGCTACACGGGCTTAATCGACCAGGATTCCTGATCGATTTCGATCAGGACTCTGAACGAATTAAATGGCTCTCGACCATTCTGATCGAATGGAATATCGATCAGGACTCTGTTCTCCGTCGATCAGGACTCTGATCGATCTTAGGGGATTTCTTTCCTCCTGTTCGAATAACTTATCGATCAGGACTCTCTTCTCTGTCGATCAGGACTCTGATCGATCTTAGGGGATTTCTTCCCTCCTGTTCGAATAACTTATCAATCAGGATCCTCTTTTGCATCGATCAGGACTCTGATCGAACCATATTAAGGTTCCGGTCGATTTTTGACTTTTTAAATTCCACATGAGCTTCTAGATTGTTCCTGATACTTCTTGTAGATGGGCCTTTAAGTTGGGCCTGGCTAAATGGGCCTAAAAACGCCTCGTATTCCGAGCTTTTCGCCTATATAAGTGTAGTGTGGAGTGAGAATCCTCACTTCACTTCCCACTTCTCATTTTATCTCACATTTTTCTCTAAAGTTCTCCCTTTTGAAGGCGATTTCCGGCGACCAAAGCCACCGCAGCTCCTCCATTCTCAAGTATTTCTGGGTTTCAAGCCTTCAACCGAAGCATATTAATGGCGGACCGTGACCTAGCTCGTTTGCAGAAGATGAATGTCTCTAAGAGAGGTACAAACATCCAAATTCAATCTCCATATACTTCCCTCATTGATATGATTAACTCGAGAGGTGATGAATATCCTTCTCTGTCTGAGTTAGATTCGTATAATCATGGTAACACTTTTCATGAGTTAGATGGTAGGATAGAGTCTATGAATACCCTGTACAGACTTCCACCCCACCTTAGGATCACTCCAGCCGCCCCTGGGGATAGGACTTGCAATTGGGAGGGGGATACCCTGTTCATTTATCGAGGAGCCCTGACCGCAGGTCTTAGGTTCCCATTTCACGAATTTATTCCTCGTTTACTAGCCGATGTACGAATCAACCCTTGTCAACTCCCTCCTAACGCCTGGAGGAACATTATCTGTTTTATGGTCCTTTGTCTCAGGAATAGCTTTCCTCTTTCCGTAGCAGTCTTTAGGAAAGTTTTTCAATTCTATAATAGTTCCATGAATCAGCCGGGCTGGGTTTTAATTCGCCAACGGCCCAAAATTCCCCATATCTTTGATAGTAACTCTATAGTCGAGAACAACCCTAAATGGAGGGATGAGTTTGTTAGGCTGACCTGGGCTGGGGGTGATTGGGCCACACTCTTCCGTAGGCCATTTTGCAAAGTATCAGATGGTAGTCCTGGTAGCATCAGATTAACTGATGAGGAGGAGGTGGCCTACCAAGCCTTAATTTCAGACGATGGGAAAACAGACACCTGGACCCTTTTAGAGGAGTTTTCCTTGAAGAAAGTTGGTCTCTCCCAGGCCAGTGATAAGGGTAAACTTATACCTGCGAAATTATTTTTCCTTCTCTTTAACCGTACTTTTTCTTTTTTCTAGATTTTAATATTCCTTCTGCTTTTCCTTTCAGCTTGTGAGGCTATTAATAACGTCAATAGGCCCAAGGAGGGGGAATCTGGCCGCCAGAAGAGGGCCAAGTTAAACAGGGATCCCAGGAGCAAACCTGACGGTCCTACTTTCCTTAAGCCCCACGTCCCGGTGGTCGAGCTGGGGGACGATGTGGATCCTCCACTTAAGGCACATTCCTTCAGGCCTAACTGGGGCTTCAGGAGGAGCGATACGGTGGTTGGATCCACCAAACATGCCAAGGATTGGTCGTACCATTCCATCACTCCCCACGATTTCACTGACATTGTTACGGGGAGTGATGTCGAGACTATTGAGCTTCTGGGCTCTCAAGCCCAAGCTGCGGTAATTTTCTTTTTTCTTCTCTTCCTTTTGTGAATTTCAACTTTTCTTGTATCCCAATGAATTTGCGCCAACTCATACATATTTCTTTGCAGAGTAATACCTATTTCCAGGCGGCCCTACATCAGGCTAGATCTTGGAAGGGTAACTCTGATGTTTTTGAAAAGGAGATGAAGAAGTGGGAGGAGAGAGCCAAGGTTCTAGAGAAGAAGCTGGACACGAAGAAAGAGGAGTTGGCTAAGGCTCATTCCGAGCTGGTGAAACTTAGGAGCGATAAGGATAAGCTCATTGATGACTACATGGATTCTGACAAGTTTAAGAATCTCATGGAGATTCATGATGAGGGTCTTTACTCCCTACAGTTCACTCAGGGATGGGATGCGGCCGTGAAGGCTGTTTCTGAGAAGTACCCGGGCTTAGTCGACCCTAAGGACTTTATAAGTCCTGAGCAGGCTGAGTCAGAGGACAGCATAGACGCCCTCTTCGACTCTCCTCAGCCAGATGATCGCATCTTGGATCCTAACACTGCTTCTCCTCCCGCTTCTCCTGCGAAGGACGCTGAAGGCGCTGATAAGGAGAAAGAGAATGAAGGCTCCCGCATGGAGGAGTAGTTTTTCTATTTTGTAATTTTATCCTTAATTTATGTCTGGACTTTTGTTTGTATTAAAACTTATTACCCTGCGGGGCTATGCTACTTTCCTTATTTGCATTCTCTCCTTCATTTTTCTGATACTTTAATATTCAAACTTGGCTTAATGGGTCACACAAGTATTATCACAACTCAAACATCCATAGGTTGAAATAATTTCGAACTCTTCAATTTCAAGTCTGGTTTTCCAAAACCTTACATAATATGGGTTCGACCCTGATCTATAATAGCTAAAGAAAAATACTATGCAAACAAAGCTTCAAGGTGCTTTTAAACCTACTTGTCATAATGACAAGTGAGAATCGTACTTCGACCATCTTACACGTAGTAAACCTTCAGGTTTTGTGCGTGCCAGGTTCTCGGGACTTCAAAACCATCCATAGTCTCCAGCTTGTAGGTTCCTCTACCCTGAACGCTCTTGACTCTATACGGCCCTTCCCAATTTGGGGCAAGCTTTCCTTTCTGTCCGACACCAGAAGCCTCTATTTTTCTCAAGACTAGGTCACCTTGTTTGAAAAACCTCTCTTTAACCCTTAGGTTGTAGTAGAATGAAGCCTTTTTCTGATATTCTACTATCTTTGCGTGTGCTTTATCTCGCACTTCATCGATTAAATCCAGGGCTAACTTCTGCCCTTCCTCATTTTCTTTTTCATCAAAAGCCTGAATCCTTGGAGAGGAATGTGATATCTCCACGGGAACTACTGCTTCTGCCCCATATGCCAACATGAAAGGAGTTGCATTTGTCGTGACTCTACAGGTAGTTCTATAGGCCCATAATATGGGAAGTATCTCATCCACCCAATTATTTCTTGACTTTTCGATTCTCTTCTTTAGTCCATCCAGGATTATCCGATTTGCTACCTCCGCTTGCCCATTGGCTTGCGGGTGAGCCACAGAGGTGAACCGTAACTCAATTTCATTTTCTTCGCAATACTTCTTGAATTCCTCGTTGTTGAATTATGTTCCATTGTCAGTGACGAGGATACGGGGAATTCCATATCGGCACATAATGTTTTCCCACAGGAATTGTGCAACCTGTTTAGTTGTGATTTTGGCCAAGGGCTTGGCTTCAATCCACTTAGTGAAATAATCAATGGCTACAATCAGAAACTTCCTTTGTGCTGTGGCCATAGGAAAAGGCCCTAGAATATCCATCCCCCACATAGCAAAGGGAATAGGTGAGTTGATGGAGGTCAGCATCTCGGGGGGTTGTCTGGCCACTGGTGCATGTTTCTGACAGCGATCACACTTCTTTACATATTCTTTGGCATCAGCCATCATTTCTGGCCAATAGAAGCCTAAACGGGTTATCTTATGAGCCAAGGCCCTGCCCCCCAAGTGTTGTCCACAAATACCTTCATGTACTTCTTCAAGAGCCAAGCGTGCCTCATCGGGCCTGAGACACCTCAAGTAGGGAACCACGAAAGATCTTTTGTAAAGAATCCCATCTATCAAAGAGTACCTTAGTGCCCGAACAGTTAACTTCCGTGCTTCAGTTGCATCATTTGGCAACCAACCGGTCTGAATGTGAGCCTTGATGGGATCAATCCATGACGTCCCCAAGCCTACGGGAGCCACAAGCTTAACATCTATGCTTCGTGTCTTCAAAACACGGAAGTACACACTCCCTGAACTCTCTTCAATCTCAGATGAAGCAAACTTTGATAGCGCATCTGCTTTAGCATTTTCTTCCCTTGGAATGTGTTCAACATGGCATTCATTAAATTGGGTCATCACAGCCCTTACTAGGCGAACATACTTAGCCATCGTATCATCCCTTGCCTCAAATTCTCCCTTTACCTGGGATATGATCAGCTTCGAGTCTCCACGGACCTTTAAGTTTTTGACTCTAAGTGTCCCAGCTAGACCAAGGCCAGCAATCAGGGCTTCATACTCTGCCTCATTGTTTGTTGTTGGGGAATCTAGCTTCATGGCATACTCAATTAAGAATCCATCAGGGCTTTGCAAAACCAACCCTGCTCCACTGGAATTTGTTTTTGATGCTCCATCAAAATAGAGAACCCAATATTCTTTCTCCTTGTCCCCATTGTCGACTCCCTTGTCTTGAGGTATGGTATCTTCCTGCCCCCCGACTTCTTGGTTGGGTATGGTACATTCCACCAGGAAGTCAGCTAGTGCCTGGGCTTTTATGGCCGTACGTGGCTTATACTTGAGATCGAACTCTCCCAACTCTATTGCCCACTTAATCAGTCTCCCACTTGCCTGTACTGTGAATGATATTTCTCAGTGGCTGATTTGTTAGCACTTCAATTTGGTGAGCTTGAAAATAAGGACGCAGCTTTCTTGAAGCCATTACCAAGGGTAAAGCGAATTTCTCAATGGCTGAATAATTCAACTCAGCACCATGCAAAATTTTGCTGACATAGTATACGGGTTTCTGGACTTTCAGTTCCTCCTTAACCAACACCGCGCTCAAGGCGCTTTCTGAAACAGCCAAGTACAAGAATAAAACTTCACTCAGAACTGGCTTGGCCAACAACGGGGCCTGGCCCATATACTTCTTTAACTCTTCAAATGCCTTCTGATTTTCCTCACTCCATACAAAGTCTTTAATGTTCTTTAATGACTTAAAGAATGACAAGCACTTGTCTCCTGACTTGGAGATGAATCGTCCTAACGCAGCAACTCTTCCTGTGAGCTTCTGAACATCCTTGACAGTTTTTGGGGGCTCCATGTCCAGGATTGCCTTTATTTTATCGGGGTTAGCCTCAATTCCCCTCTTTGAGACCATCAATCCCAAGAATTTTCCAGATCCTACTCCGAAAGCACACTTCGTAGGATTCAACATCATCTTGTGGTACCTCAGGACCTCAAATGCTTCCCTCAAATGGGTTATGTGATCAGTCTTTACTAGACTCTTGACTAACATGTCATCAACATAGACTTCCATAGTCTTGCCAATGAGATCCTTAAAAATTTTGTTTACCAGCCTTTGATAGGTGGCTCCTGCATTCTTGAGACCAAACGCCATAACAAGATAACAATAAACACCAAAGTCGGTGATAAATGATACCTTTGGAATGTCATCCTTATGCATTTTGATCTGGTTGTATCCGCTAAATCCATCCATGAAACTCAGCATCTCATGTCCAGCAGTGGCATCAATCAAAGTATCAATTCTAGGCAGCGGAAAACAGTCTTTGGGGCATGCATCATTCAGATCGGTGAAGTCTATACACATCCTCCACTTTCCATTAGCTTTCTTCACCATTACAGGGTTTGCTAACCACTCCGGAAATTGAATCTCCTCAATGAAACCAGCCTCTAAGAGCTTTTCCACTTCCTGCTTTATAGCCTCTTGTCTTTCCGGTGCAAAATTTCTTTTCTTTTGTTTCACTGTCTTCCGGCTTGGATCTACGTTTAACTTGTGAGTAATTAACTCCGGGTCTATGCCTGGCATATCAGCTACTGACCATGCAAACACATCACTATTTTCTTGCAAAAATTTCACTAACTTCCCTCTAAGGGGCTCCTCTAATGTGGCTCCAATGAAAGTCATTCTCTCAGGATTCTTGGGGTCTAAAGGAACCGAAACCAATTCTTCTGCTGGCCTTCCTCTATTCTCATCATTTTCTCGAACATCCATATCTTCAATAGGAAGAACCTGCCCCCCGACTCCATCTGCCCTCAAAGAGGCCACATAACAGCTTCTAGCCATTTTTTGATCTCCTCTCTCTTCTCCAATCCCGTTTCGGGTGGGAAACTTCATGACTGAATGGTAGGAAGAGGGGACTGCCTTGAAGGCATGTATCCCTGTTCTCCCCATGATAGCATTATAAGTTGAACTAGCCTTTACTACCACGAAATCCAGCATCTGCGTTGCTTGCCTCGGCTCCGCACCTATGGTGGTTGGCAATTTGATTATCCCTTCCACAGGACATTCTACTCCAGCAAATCCATATATCGGCATGTCGGTTGGTGTTAACTGGGAGTCGTTATACCCCATCCTTAGAAAGGTGTCGTGGAGCAAGATATCCACAGAAGCACCATTATCCACAAGGACCCTCTTAACCGGGCTATTTCCTATTATTGGTGTTATGACCAGCGGGTCGTCATGGGGAAACTTCACACCCTCTAGGTCGGAATCATCAAAAGCCAATGTTACTTCTGTCCTGGCCCTCTTCGGGGCTTCTCCAACAATATGCATAACCTCTCTAGTATATGCCTTTCTGGAATTTTTGGACAATCCAGCAGCAGTTGGACCTCCAAAGATCGTGTTTATCACAGGCCCTCGAGGTCTCGGCCCTCCATAAATGGTATTTATAACTGGTCCTCTAGGCTGGGGGTTTCCCCCCTGATCGTCTTGGTCCCTCCTACGATCTTCAAAGTTCTTCCTTCCATTATTATTTCTGTCCCCTCCATCTCCAGTATACTTATTCAATCTTCCTTTTCGAATCAAAAACTCAATTTCATCTTTCAATTGCCTACACTCATCGGTGTCATGGCCAACATCTTTGTGAAACCTGCAATACTTGCCCCTATCTAGCTTGGCGGGATCAGCCTTCAAGGGCTTAGGCCAGCGAATATCTCTGTCTTTCTCAATCTCCATCAAAATCTGACTTCTGGGAGCATTCAGCTTAGCGTATTCAGTGAACTTTTGCCCAGGTCCTCCCTTCTTGGGGGTTGAATCAGGGTTTTGTTCGGTTCTAGGATATTTGTCCTTAGCGATATACTCCAAATCAGTTTTTCGTTTCTTGCCTCCAGTGGGCTCATTACTTACTACGGTCTTCCTCATACTTTCTTCAACCTTGATATACTTCCCTGCCCTCTCTTGGAGCTGCAACATGCTCTCAGGGGGTCGTTTGGCCAAAGACATCTTAAAAAACTCATCCCTAGTTCCTTGTTGCAATGCTATCATGGCTACCTTATCATCAAGATCTGGGACTTTTAAAGCCTCCTTTGTAAAACGATTCAGGTAATCTCTTAAGGATTCCTTAGCTCCTTGCACAAGACTCATAAGAGATGCTGAACTTTTCTCATGGACTCTTCCACTGATGAATTGCTTAATAAAAGCCTGACTTAGTTCTCTGAATGATCCAATAGAATTTGGGGGTAGGCGACTGTACCATCTTTGAGCCATACCCGACAGGGTTTGAGGGAAGGCCCGACATTTTATAGCATCATTCACGGGTTGCAGCAGCAGTGCATTAGAGAATGTCCTAACATGATTAGCGGGGTCTCCCGTGCCATCATAGGCTTTGATAGTGGGCATCTTGAATTTCCTTGAGACATGGGCATTCATTATCTCTTCTGTGAAGGGTGGAGTTGGATCATCAGGATCTCCAAGGGGAAGGAGATTGCTCGGATCAGTTCTTGGGACAGCAGCCCTTCTTCTTACCGGACCATCCAGGTCTATGATAGGAGGAGGATTTCTCCCCCTAGGAGGTATGTGGGGTCTGGTGGCTTGGTGAGCCTCCAAATCACGCCTCAGCCTTTGGATTTCAGCCTCATGAGCCCTGATCTTTTCCTGCACTTCTTGGGGATTCGCCCCTGGGGTGCTTTGGGGGCGTTGCCTTCCATCGGCTATTGGCTCTTTTCCAGGGCGCCTCCTTCTCGGGGCCACTTCATCATCCGAAGATTCGGAGTCTCTCTCAGTGTATGGACCAGAAAATTCCCGATCCTCAGGGATATGATCCAAACCTCGTATATAGGGGGGCGACCGCCCTCGTGCTTCGCTTCGCCCAGCATATCCGCTTCCTCCAACCTCAGGGTGAAGGGGCATCCCATAAGGGGGGTTAGTAGTAACAACAGTTGAATATTCATACCCGACGGGTCGAGAATTCACAGGTATATGTACTTGCTGAACTTGAGGATTCGTACCTTGAATAGTTGGGGGAGTTGTCCCTTGTGGCTGAGGTTGAGTTGCCCCTGTCTGGGCTTCCCCCTGAGTAGATGCATAAGTTGAATGGGGAGGAACCTCCACGGTTGATGAAATCACCTGGGTTGTCTCTGATGGTGTTCCTTTTTCTAGAGCTCCAATTGTTCTCCGTGTTCTCGCCATGGTTGTTATTGCGTTCCCACAGACGGCGCCAAATGTTATGGATAAGAAATCAAGGTTATTACTTGCTGTATTTAATACTAAGATTCGGGAGCTCAAGGCCTTTAATGGCTGCTCTCGTGTTTCGTGACTCAATCTGCCTTTACGAGATGCCTACGTATCTCTGTGAATTAGAGAATCAAGCCAAAAAACGTAGTTCTGATTTGTGGGGTGAGGCCCCTTATATAGATGTGGGAGTCCTTGAATTGGACTTGGTATAGGAGACTTGGTGGACAAGCCTCTGAATTAGGATAGACTTAGGAGTCCTAGGAAGTAGGAAGCTGATTCCTTATCCTTTTAGGTCCCCTTGAGGCTAATCTATAAGGATTTATATCCTTATCGGGACTCTTCTCAATAGCTGATTTTTCCCTTATTAATTAATTACGAAATTAATTAATAATTAGGGCTTTTGAGCCTTTTTTATTCCATCAGGCCTGATCTGGTCCATCAGGCTTAACCTTTCTGGTCTGAGTTTCATATATCCTTTTATTGGGCCTAGCAGCCCACAGCTTGTACAATTAATGCAGTATTTAATTATACAATCATAATTTATTTATCCCTATCAACAATATAATTTAAAAAAATATAAATAAGAGATCACTACAATATTTTGGTAAAATGATAATCATCACATGTCTGTTATCAAAAAAACTTTTAAAGTAACTTTAAATTTTTAGTTACAAATTTCACTTACATTTATATTTTCAATATTTATGCTAAAAAATTAAAAATAAATTAACAAATATAATATAAAATTATACAAAAAGTAGATATTTAGATTTATTGAAATTAATATTTTACAAAAATATAGTTGTAAATAAGTTAAAAATATATATATAAAAAAAACCTGGTAATATATCGTATATTACTTGACATATTTAAAAATATATTACTATAAAGTTGAATAAAATCAAATTATAAGATTAAATTAACAAACATGACATTTTTTAAAAGAAAATTAATAATAGATAATGGCTACCCAATCAACAAATTTCGAGGATTATTTTAGAGTTATCTAAAAATTTAGCTAAAGGCTTCAAGTAAAAAATCATAACCATTAGCTAAAATTTGTTGTTCAGAACATGGATTGGAAATGCTCCAAGATAACTTGTGTAATTTGTATTCAATATTTATATAGAAAGTGTGGAAGGCTGAAGATCTAATTTCTTTTTCACACAAACATCAAAGTTGATCCTTTCTATTATAAATTATGATACTGGTTCTTATTATTTGTTTATAATAATTTCTGCAAGTCAAAAATAGTCTAAAACGGCATTAATAATACTGTTTGATTTTGGGGGGTTCCAACCAAAAACAGAGAATTTCAAATGACAATGATTAAAATGATATTTCATAATGCCTGGAAAAGTAACTTGAATTCAGATGCAACTCCAAGTTTCTGATATTCCAGAAATTTCAAATTTGATACTCGTGTAGCTCAACCAAAAATGCATGAAAAAATCACAGCTCATACTCTCATCTTTTTTCCAATGCAGGTTCGCTGTAAATTTTATAAAAAAGACAATTGTTCAGTTTTAAACTTTAAAAACATTCAAATTCTAACTTTTACTAGTGACTATTTCAGTTTTTCTTTGGTTCTGAAAGCATAAATTGAAAGGAAAACATAAGTTGTGAGCACATTACATCATCCCCAGAAAATATCCCGAGGGGATAATCTGTCAATTACAAGAATCCTAAGATCAAAGAAAGTAATTATGCAAGCATGTATCTAGTACAGAAGTCTGAAGTTAACTGGTAACTGAAAGACAGAAACTCTTTTGACCTGGGAAGAGAACATTCTTTATTTGGGAGCACTTGCTTTCTCTTTAGCTTTTTCAATAAGAGGTCTTAGCTGCTTCTTTTCAGCAAGAATCTTGAGAAAGTTGAATAAAAATGGAATGTAGTTGTGTTTACGGCGAATGTTTTCAGTTCTCCACTTGTTGAATTTTTCCTCCTCTATCAGGATCTTCTCTGTGGCATTCTCAATCCCACTATTTACTTCAGAAAGCGATTTGTTTAGTGCTTCAACATTGCTGCTATCAACCAGTCTCTCAGACTGTAGTGTAGCCAACTGCTGGAGTAGGCGCTCCCTCTTCCTTTGAAGCTCTTTCAGTTCAGCAGTATACATCTCTTTCCTGTTCTTTATTACAGCAAGAAGATTGAATCTGATCTCATTTTGGGAATACCGCTCAATACGTTCCTGAATTATGGGCTGCACCATCTTCAACCAATCAATATTACCTTGCCCACCAGAGCACTGTCCAAGGCTGATAGGGCCCTCTTTCAAACCATCAAGCTCGTATAACACACCATCTACAGGAATATAGCTTATGAAATGATACACATCGTCATCTTTGCCAGCAACTTTCTGCTCCTCAGGTACAAAAGGCTCAGGTCTTGCAAAACTATTGTGAGCTGTACGAATTGGTTCACTATTATTGATAGCCAAACCTTTTAGCTCAGGTGGAAAGTTCTTTGTAAATTCTTTTAATTTGGCTAATTCAGGGCCAATATCCACATCTGGGCAGTTCATTAGGATAGAAAGTATAGCTTGGGTTGCGCATGCATTATTGATAACCTGCAGGGTTTCCCAAAAGTAAATAAATTAAACAAGCTTATTTTTTTAGTTTGTTGTCCTCAAATGGCATTTATTTAAATGAAACTGACCTGGCTAGCAAAAAAGAGGTTAGGATTTGGATCCTTTATTACAAGACGATCATCCTTCTCACCAGCACGCCATTTGAAAAGGAATATCAGCCCATAAACTGGCCTGTATAGTAATGATTAGATGACGCAAGTTTCAGATGTACCCTGTGCTATACGTTACCTTGTGCACACATTCTATGTTTTATAAGAAAAATCTTAAAATCAAGCTACGTTTCAGATTAACACCGTTTACCTTAGAGAATTCAGAGAATCGATATCCAGTGAATACAATTCCTCAACCTGCTCAAGCATTAAACATTATACACTTGGGAGGAATAAGAACTGTCTTGTAAATATAATGGTAACAGAAGATACGAGGAACCATCTATATTAAAATCTCAAAATACAATATGACCCGGGAGGTAAATCCGGTCAATCATGCTTCATAAAATGGCCAATTAATCAAAACTAGCTAGTGACCCCTTCATCAGATTCGTAGGTGAAGTTAAAAATATGAACATGGCATTTAGCATACTGACTATGCCACGTTTCAGAAATTGAGCAAGCAAAAAATAGCAGATTAAACTGCTTTGATAAGGCTTTTCAAGTGCAATTAAAAATAGGTGTAATAACGTTTTTTTGTTTTAGCTTATTGCCACAAACTACTAATATGCAGATTCTTCTAACATATAAGTTGAGTGTGTTTTCCCCTTTTACATTATAAGAGGAGGTAGTTTGTATATGGAGAACAAAATTTTGTATAGTCTTTTCCAACAATGTTAACATATAGGAGAGAGCAATAAAATTTAGAACCAGGCCTTGATAGGCCAATAAACTATACTACGTGACCATGATTATAAAGTTGAAACAATACATGTGCTCTTCTAGAATTTACAAGTTCCCACCTGGTACCGAACCTACGATGCAAATCTAGGTAATCAGTTTACTGACAAATTATCTGCTTTAGCATACAACTGACCTGTCTAACTAAAACACCAGAAAGTATGTTTTCAGAATGTCTAAAACTAGTACCAACAGGTTCCTGTCAAATATTAACAAGACTGTGGTTGGACAAGAGCAGTCTCACATCGGCACAGATAAAAATTTTACATGGCATACTATGGCAATGCCTTTGATCTGACCAAAAGAGAACAAGTGCGCATACTTTTATTGAAAATGCAATACCGCTTTATAAGCAAATTGTTAACCAATACCTGCACTCCTTTGACTTGCATCTGTTGTATAAGTTCAGTAAAAACACCTGGAATACAAGCCATCCATCTCAGTTAAAATAGGACACATTCTCTAAACAAAGGATAAATATAACATAACAGATAGGCAGAATGTGGGATTATATATCTGAATGAAAATATGAAAAGATACTTTCTGAAACACGAAGCAGCTGAACAATGTTAAAGAGATATCGACTAGAATATCATATTTAAGCAATATAGTTTTTGAAATTTAAAAGTTAATCAAATAAGACAGTCCATCCACACTGCAGCATTAAATTTCTTTTTTGTCTTGCACAGAACTAAACAGAAGTGTCATTCACAAAGTTCGCAAGCAATGGACTGTTTTAGCATTCGACATTCTGAACAGATCTCTAATGAAAGATAGATGAAACCAGTGATCTCTAAAGCAGATAAGGGATACCAAAATATATACTATCAATAGCTTAACTAAATAAATATCAACAACCCACTCATTCATTATAGGAAAGGAAATAGAAAATGTTAGCTTGTTTCATTAGGAGTGCAAAAGGATTTCGTTTCTTAAACTTAAATGGTTTCTTAAACTACATGAAAATCAAATTCCTAATTCAATAATGTTCTACTAGTCCAGATAATACAATAAATTGAAGTGTAATCATATCCATTTCTGCTACCCTTTGCTAGAATGCTCACAATCCAGGAATTATAATATCCGGACAAAAAAAACTTGTGGACAAGTTATTTTGAGTGCTGATTGTGACATTATCTAGTGGCAGAAAAGATGCATTTTCGTTAAAGACTAAAGAGTACTTAACTATCAAGTTAACTACGACAAACTCTTTCCAAAATGTCATAAGAATTATAATATTTATCCTATAGGATGTGCAATGTCATACCTGGATCAGACTCAATAGTACACCAAGACATGATGATAATTTAACTGCTGCAACAAAAAAAATTCATAATCAGTACATAAGGCAAACCAATCAGGTTTAATAATAAAATAACTGACTCTTAGTAACATATATTTACTCAACAAGAAAATAAAGAATAGAAGGAATTACTGCTCAAAACTAGAAAAGAAAGAATACTATCCCACTAATGTCTACACAACATCATTGTAAATAAACAACACAAGAAAACAAGATCATTGTAAATAGAGGGAATTAGTACTCAAAACTTATGTACACAATAACCTAGCCTACATATGAGCTGAACAGACAAAATATATTGAGAACAAGTTAAGGACACAATGGAATTAAACTCCAAAAGGTAGTGTCACGTAAAAAAGTCATAAAATCAGTAATTTCATCCAAAAAAACACTTGAACAAATATATAGCATATGCTTTCAAATATATTCATCAATCTCACAGAAAATAACAACTCAGAACTCTTTACCATCCCACTCATGTCTACACAACCTTTATTTGTTTGTAGTTAGATGAGAATAATTCCTAGGAAGAAAAAAAAGTCATTCTAACAATATTTTTTTTTCAGCATTACGTGCACTTGGTAAAATAAAACAACATTAGTTGAAGTTAGAATTAGAAAACTAAGACTCCAACTCCAAGCAATCCATTCTCTCACTACTAATTAACTTTTAAATACTCTTAAGCTGTTTCACAAATTTTCTAGAAATAAAATACACACTAACGAAAAAATTAAACACAACCCGTAACATTTATAAATTTACAAATCTTAGTATCCCAGTAGGTAAAACCCACAACCCATTTGATAAAATCAACATTAAAAATCAAAACTTTACACATATAATCACTAAAACATAAGATAAACATATTAAATAGGCTAGTAGTATATACATAGTTTATATAGTAAACATAACAAACATATGTACGAACCATAAAAGAAACATAAACATAATTGGTAGAGATGGGTAAAGAGTGGAGAGAGAGATAGAGGGGAGAGAGAGAGAAGGGTACCAAAAATTAGGGCTTGTAAGGAAGAAAGAAAGAAAGAAAGAAAGAATCCTGTTTATTTCAATTGACTTCTAAATACATCTTAAAAATTACATAAAATTAATATATTTTATCTCTACTATATATAAAAGTGATGTAAAAATGTTTTCAAATGTACAATATGGAGTACTAATTTTTTCGAAAAAAAATATTTAAAATGTAACATATAATTTTCTCCTGAGATAAACATTTCGGTGTCTTAGTAATAAAAGAAATCAAAATAGTAGTTGATGAAATTATAAAAGTTGGAAGTGAAATCACCGGAAAATATAATTTAAAATAAATTAAAAATTTAATGAAAACTCATTTTCTAAATTTTAAGAAATTAAAAAGAATTTATTTAAATATGCGACTTTCGGTAATATTTACTTGGCAGATATAAGAAAAACGTGAATATAATTTTTTTATTGATTTTCTTTGACGGGAACATAAATTTTAACATATAAGAAAATAAATAAAGTTAGCATAGCTCAGATATTAAAAATTTATCTTTTGTTATCTTAAATTTTGGATTCAATTCTCGCCAATCTCGATTTATTAAGACTCTGTCATCTAATTCGTCCCTTAAATTTGTTAGATTATATATTATTTGTAAGATATATCAACCTAATTATTTTTACAAAAATAAAGTCATTTTTGACAAAATTATGTTAAGTTTTAAATAGTTTAAAGTTAAAAATAATATGTACAATTATAATTAAAACTAGACAAATATGATATATATTTCAAGTATAATAATAATTTAACGATCCTCGGCATATATAATTGTTGAGTTTCAAATTAGTTTATATAATTTCAAATTAAAAATCACATATGAAAAAGTAATTGAAATTGAAAAAAGTATGACATATATTTCAACTAATATTATAAAATAATAACCCCATTAGTCGGTATGCATATATAATTACCCGAGTTTCAAATCAAAATTGAAGAGATCATCTATGAAGAAAAAAAAAAGACAAGTTCAAAAAAATTTGGAAAAAAAATTGATTTTGTCTTCAAATTTGTTTTTGCCAAATGTAGAACATATATCATAATAATTTGAAAAAAAACTCTACCGGGACAACCTCCAACTGATCATGTAACCAAGTTAAAAAAAAATAGACGAGTTCAATAATTATTCGCTTTATTTCCGAATTACTTAACTAGCCGAATATAAATATTCTGAAAATTAAGAATGAAGATAGTGATTTTTCGAGCAATTCATCATGTGTCTCCCTTGAAAGCAATAGCTTCATGATTAACCCTCGTATTAGTTGCCATTGATAGTGCAATATTCCGAGGACTTAGTCGCAAAAACTGAGTTTAGAGGGTCCTTTGGAACAAATATTTTTTGTGAAATGTGAGCACACACGATTTAACCACCGTTCCAAACACAACTCGGCTATCTACGCGGCTATCTACGTGCCAGACACCAACTATAGACATGTCGAAAGTGTTATTGATGCGAGATTATAAAACCCAAAAAAACTGAATTTTATTATAAACTGAGTTTTATCTTAATAGATCTGAAAACTAAAGTGAATAATTTAAATGGATTTTTTGAGTTTTGTGGAACAAAACTCGATTTTATTGA
Source organism: Apium graveolens (assembly GCF_009905375.1). Classification (NCBI taxonomy): domain Eukaryota; kingdom Viridiplantae; phylum Streptophyta; class Magnoliopsida; order Apiales; family Apiaceae; genus Apium; species Apium graveolens. The sequence continues at coordinate 78,990,870 of NC_133648.1, read as the reverse complement.
AGAAGAAGTAAACAAAAGGAGGATGTTTTATTGAAAGGAAAATAAAATAAGAGAAGAGGTGTTATGTGAATGGAGAATGAATGTAACACCCCCAGATTTGGGGCCGAGGATCCGGGTCATCACAGTCTTTCTTTCCATTAATATCACTTAATTTAAGTTGACATAAATAACCACATTTTGTGACCCCATAATAACACACACACACACCACAACATGTTATAGTCTCACAGATGAAATTGAAATAAGTATAAGTCGTTGAAATCCATAAGTTAAAAGTTATTATAAACCCAAAATAAAATGATTACCTAATAAGTTTACAGTTTGTTTCCATTAGTCTCACAGATGAAATTGCAACAAGTACAAGTCGTTGAAATCCATAAGTTCAAAATTATTACAAACCCAAAATGATTACTTAATAAGTTTACAATTTGTTGCCATTATCCAACATAAGTTATAATTATACATAATTTAATTCGCAAAAGCCGAATGCCTAAACTACAGATAGGTCTACCTCTGCAGCAATGACGGCTAAGATATCAACGGGAAGATGCTGGACGCTTCCCACGCTCTTGCGCTGGGTCTGCTTGAGTCTGGTCATCCTTCCTAACTGTTGTTGTGTGATGAAGAAATGAAGTAAGAGTGAGCATTACAGCTCGCGCGATAATATATAGTTTAATCAATAATGCAAGTATCTGAATCGATAATTTACTGAAAATTCTTATCAAGTTTAAGATAATTACTTACCGGATATAAGTTTAAAAAAGATGAAGTTACCAAAATACTCCAATATACTTATATCCCTTAAAAAAACTACTTGAACTACCATTGTTCAAAGTATAATAAGTTTTCAAAAGCTCATCATATAGAAGAAGCTATAAGACAAAACTTGTATAGAATCAATATTTGAAATATCATTTAAAAGAAATGAAATTACGAGATACTTCATTAAATCCCGATATATATGTACACACACAGACGCACACACGCGCACACACACAGATATATATATATATATATATATATCACACACCCTTGAAAACCTCTATTATGAAAAGTGTAAACAGGGTTGTCATTCCCAAGAATTTTTGGAAAGAAGAAATTTTGGCAGAAACCTGATCAAGCAAAAATATCAATCAAATCACATTTTCTACCAGTAGAGGGATGAATTCCCCACTGGTCATCACCATGGCCGCATTAGGACCTTATGCTGGACTGCCACTCAACTACTTACGCTTTGATGGACTCCCACTGAGCCCATGTCACCTATTCCGACGCATTCTAATTGGGCTTACTTCCCGAACGTTGGGCAAGTAATCAAAGACTCTATTATCATTTCGCAACTTCGTTGTGACAAAAAATACACCACGGAGTAAGAATCCCTTAGGTTTTGAACGAGTATTTAAATTCTTCCACGAAAGGAAAGGTTTAAGAAAAAAAATGAGTTTTAGAATCCGCTCTAATTTTAATATCATTTTGAAGACTCAAAAATATTTTTGAAAACGTTTGGAGTAAGGATGATTTAATAAAATAAACCAGTTCCGATGTATTAGAAAATATATGAATATTATTAATTAAATAATATTCCCATAAAGGATAATCCTTATAAAAATAAATGAAGTAAAAGTTTTTAAAACTAATACTTGAAACGAATAATAAATAACAAAAGATGTACTGATACGAAAGTAAGATCTTTATTTGAATAATCGAAAATAAAATTTGATTATTAATTAAAATTATCGAATAACCTTATTCGATTAATAGATATAGAAGACTATATATATATATATACATATACATATAGTCTATACACAGGGGCATCGCCTCTCGGTTTAGGAAAATATTCAACTTTGGGTTCCCAATACTAAGGGTATACGCAAATAATGCATATCTCTAGTATAGGTATTTTGCAGTTTATAAATGAGAAAATTGACAAAGAAATATCAAGATTCCTAAATATGTATATATATATATCAACATGCTTCAATATATCGCAATATTTGCTAAACAACAATCATGCACTTATCTCAAGATAATGCATATATATATAATCATCACAACAACAATATACGGGTAGAAAACTTGCCTGAGCGATCGAGGGTGGTAAAAGGCATGGTGTGAGTCCGATAACCTATAAACAACATATAACCCGGAATTAAACCACGGTCTCTTAAGAAACTAGATTTTATCCACTTAGACACTAATGCTCGCTTTTGCGCTTAACAATTTACATTAATCACTCGAGTACCCTCGACTCCATCATTTTTATAAAATTAACCGTTTAATATTTTAAGGCAACTCTTTCGCGAGTACTTTAACAACTGCCTAATCAACCTTACATAATTGTTTCATAATACAATTAGTCTTTTAAGGGTCTTAAAAAAGGTTTCAAAGTAAAGCGAGGGGTAAAGGTTCATTCACGAAACGCCGTTACTTAAAACGGCCGTTTCTCCTAAACCGTGCATCGTATCTAAGCGAACCACATACCAAAACGAAACTTACGACACGATCTAGCTAAAAATGGCAAAGTTATAGTTTGGTCAGTGAGTTTTATGGTCCGAATGCTAAGCACCAACAGTCTAAAAGAAAATGGGTGTTACGACGACTATGTTTACGAGTTTTCCAAATTTTCACTACACCAAAATCTCACCAATTCATCAAACATCATCAACACATCAATTTTTCATCTAAAAAACCCTAACTCAGTCCACACTCCCAAGGTTATCAACTCATTCATCCATAATCAAAGATCCATTAACCATAATCAATACAAATCAAGCAAAACTAACTAACAAACATAGATCATGCTTCTCATTCACTAATCTAAACATAAAACTCACTAAACTCAAAGTAAAAGGTAGGGTTTTGAAGATTATACCTTCCTTGGAGATAAGTTTCCAGGGAGCCTTGATCTAACCTCCTAATACCTTGATCTTGCCAAAGAAATCTAGAATACAAAGTTAATTTCTGGAAAAACACTATTTATCATCTTCTTCAATTATTTATTGAAAAAGATTTGCATGGAAATGAAAGCATAAAATCCTAGGATATGTATATATAATCACAAGGAAGCTTAGTTAATTACCTTGCTAATTATCAAGAAGTGGAGCTTGAACTTTGGAAAATTCTTTCTTGTTTAACCATGAAAATCCGAGAGCATTCTTTGAAAACGGGAAAGAAAATGATTCTTGATTTCCTTGATTTTTATTTACATGGTGGTTTAGCCTTGGTTAATCTCAACCTTGGATTAATAAAGGTTAAATTGCTTGGTTATAAATCATCCTAGCTAAATATCTTGTTAACCTTGCTTATGTCATCCTACTTATATCACTTTGTTGCCACTTGTCAACCTCCTATGGTTTGATGACATCACGTTCCACTAACCTCCTCGATTAACACTTAATTATTTGGTTAATCTCTTTGTTATTTGCATAAGCTTGATCTTAGGTCACGTATTTATTTTACGGTTCGCTTAACTCTCGTTATTCGTTTGAGGGATCATATCCGAGATCTTATTACTTGAGCTTCCCTAAACCTTTCTTAATATTTTATATTCCTTTAATGATCCTCTCTTGTAATCCTTGAATTTAAGTCCTTTTAATTATGTTACCTTATACTTATTTCTTTTGGTATCTGGTGAATTTTCGGGAAAAATAAAAGTGTTCAAATTCGAATTCGAATTCTGACGATCTTTACATACACTCATTTACTTTATGGAATACTAATACGATCTTAGGATACCCATAAAAGAACTCCTATATAGGGTGGAATGAAAATTTTCCTTAATCAGCACAATCAGCAAAAAGTTACTATTCATAAGGATTACAAAAATTCCAAAAAATTGGGATTATTACAGTCTCCCCTCCTTACAGGAATTCCGTCCCAAAATCAGATAGAAAATAAATGGGGGTAATTTTCTAGCATTGCGCTCTCTAGTTCCCAAGTTGATTCCTCTACATTTTGATTCTGCCATAGTACTCTGACTAGCTTGATCACTTTGTTCTGAAGCACCTGCTCCTTTTGATCCATGATCCTAACTGGTTGCTCCACATAAGTCAGGTCTAGTTGTATGTCCATGTGCTCATATTACACTATGTTCCTGACATCCCGATGATACTTCCTTTACATTGACACGTGAAACATATTATGAACTTGTTGTAGGTTCGGGGGTAGGGCTAGCTCGTAAGCTAACTTCCCAATACATCTTAGTATCTCAAAAGGTCAAATGTATCTTAGTCTTAGCTTTCCTTTCTTTCCAAACCTCATTAATCCCTTCCAAGGGGATACCTTTAACAGTACTAGGTCCCCTACTTCATACTCCTTAACCTTTCGGGCTAAATCAACATACTTTTTACGTCGGTCTTGGGTTGCTACCAGCCGTCCTCTAATTAAATCCACCACATCCTTGGTTCTTTGGACCACTTCGGGCCCGAGCATCTTGCGTTCTCCAACTTCATCCCGGTATAAGGGAGATCGATACCTTCTTCCGTACAGGGCGTTCTCTAATTAAGAATACATGGCGTTTATTCAAAAATATTACACATAAGAATTAAGCAAGACATGCATGAGAATTAACAAATAAATCACTAATTCTATCTAGTCCAATCATGTTGATGAGTCTCATCTATCTATCTCAATCCAATTATAAACTAATACATCTTAACAAATAATTCAGATCAAATGAATAAATCTTATTGATAGGATACATAAAATAAGCAATAACAAAGGTCTTATATGCTGGAAAACATATATCTCACTAAAGCAATAAATCATGTTCAACAAATATTCAAATACATATTTAAGATAATCTGAAATAACATGCACAAGTTAAAAATCAATCCTAGTTACCAGAAAAATATTCTAGTGAACTAGTTCAGCATCTTCTATGTGTGATGCTATCATGCTTGTGCGAGTGTTAAACATTTAAACACTAAGATCTTATCATGCATTGAATATTGATAGCAAAATATTGGAGTGGTTCAAGAAATTGAAACCTGAGATATGTGAGTTGAACCATCTTCAGAGATTGTTATGAAAGCAAGAAATTCATGATCTTCCTTCTCGCCATCTGATCCATCCCAACTCTTTCCCGATGCACTATAAGTTTTGAATGGCTGCTTCCCTAATAAAGCATTCCACCTTTGTCACAGCTATTCAACTGAATCTCTACTCATCCTTGTTTGTCAAGCTTCTTGTTCTGTTGTAGCAATACCCCTGATAGTTACTTGACACATATTGCTTGTCATACCTGTAGCTATCAAATCTTGTTTATGTCCCAATATCAGTCTTGTAATCACCTCTTGAACTGAATATGTAAAAGTCTCTGCTTCAGAATAGATAGGCTCGATCTTTGGATATGGCTTATGTACGCCTTGCGAATCTGATGGTACTAAACTTCCCTAACATGTGAAACACTGCCCTGACGTCCAGTCCCTCAAGTATTTTTAAGGTGTACAAGTCACTTACATCAACATGAGCTTCCTCTTATTCAACTAGCAGTAACTCTTACTTTCCGTCTTGAGGTTCCAACGTTAATGTCTACAACTGAGATATTTGTATGTCTCTACTATTCTCTCTAACCTCCTCGATTCCTTTCTTTATGATCTCATTGATTCCCAGATAAATGTAGCATTGGTACAAACCACTGTGTGACTGTATAATCTGGAATCATTAGAGTTGTCTTAAAATCTTTGAGAAAAATTGTATCCGTAGAAATTTCATTCTTTTCCTACATCTGAAAATCCAGTGACATCCTATGGAGTAAGCCATTGAGGAAGTTACACAATTTTCTTCTATAGGTCTTGAAATCAGTTTCATTGGAGTAAGAAAACCATTATCTTCAAAATCCGTGTTCGGGAATTTTCCGTCTAAATAGCACATGGTCTTTGTTTTCTTCAAAATATTAAAATCATCTTTAACGCTCGGAGAAATCTTGAGTCTACCAATCCTTAGAGAAATTTTGGCTTGAAATATTTTAAACTCCACAAATTTTAAACTTTTTGAGAGTTAGAAATATTTCGGGAACAAGTCCAAATTATTTAAAATTCAAAAATCTCAAGTGTTGATAATTTCTGAAAATTAAAAAATCCGAAAATATGAGAACTTGACTGTTTGGGATGACACACCAGATCTGATCTGTATATCGAACAATAAGCTCTGATACCAATTGTTTCGTAGAAGGGGTGTTGAATACGATACTCATTAAATTAAAAAATTATTTCGAATCTTTTGCGGATATAAAATTTAGTGTTCGGTTAGTGGTTCTGTGTTCTTGAGGTGAATAGTGCTTGGAATAATAAAACGATGAACACAAGATATTCGGGAAAATATATATTCATATATAAATCCTCGGGGGTGTTGCTACTATAATAACTCGAATTTTTGAGACCTTGTAAAAAGTTTAATGAATAGTAACCCTGACGGACGGGGAAAACTTTTTAGCCCACACTATGTAGTGCATGAGAAAATAAGTTTCGGAGTTGATATTATGATTATACGTACCAAATGAGTGTATGTAAACGCTATTGGTTTTCGAAGAAAACGAACTTTGAAAAACGACCATATTTGTAACACCCCCAAATCCGGGGTCGGGGATCCGGGTCGTCACGAGTTCCATTTCCCTTAATAACACCCAATCTTAATAAACAATCAACTACTCTGTACTGTGACCCCACAATAAACACACACACCACAAGTTATAGTCTCAGAGATGAATATCCAAAAATAACACGAGTCATTTTATTCCAAAATTCTATGCCATTACACCTTAAAAGGGTTTCTGAATAGATTTACATTTCTTTGCCATTATTACAATTAATAAAGATACATAAGTCTGGTACATCAAAAGTTGAAATCCTAGCCTATTGGTAGATCCTACCTCAGCTACAGCGACATCAACGCCTATAGGAAACTGCGGAACGTTTCCTATCCGCTCGTGGATTGGGAGCTTGGTCCTGTTCATCTTTTCTATCTGTTGTTGTGTGATGAAAGAAGAAAGCAAGGGTGAGCAACAAGCCCACCAAAATAATATGTATAATGATTAACAATATATGAGCATTCTCATAGTACTCATGAAAGTCTTGGTCAAGAAGAAATGAACCAAGCTGATATCTTAACGCGACCAAGTCACAAAATATTCAGTATATATACATATATACTTTTCACAATCTTTGAAATCCCCTGACATGTATAATATACACAGAGTTCCAGTTTATAACTGTATAAAAATATCGTTGCAAGGTGATCTCATATATCCAACCTTGTCTCAACGTTTTTCTGAAAATCTTTGTCATGCATAAGATAATCATTAACTAGATATAAGTTTAAAAGATGAAGTTACAAGATACTCCAATATACTTATATCTTTTCTGAATACTACTTGAACTACCACCGTTCAAGTTATAATTAGTTTCAAAATTTCATCACACTGATGAGACTACAAGATAAGACTTGAATAGATTCAATCTTTGAAATATCATTATAAATAATGAAGTTACGAGATACTTCATTAAGTCCTGATATATATATACACACCTATATATAGACATTTCATACACTCCTTGAAAACCTCTGTTATGAAAATTATAAACAGAGTTGCAATATCCAATGAATTTGGAAAGGAGAAAACCTTGGCATAAACCTGATATCTTGCTGATCAGGCAAAGATACCAATAAGTAACCTTTTCTACTAGTAGATGGATGAATCCCCCACCGGTCATCACCCTGGCCACATAAGGACCTTGTGCTGGACCGCCACCCGGCCTCTTACGCGTTGATGGACTACCACCCAGCCACTTACACTTTGATAGACCGTACCCCGGCCTGTCGCTTATGCCGACTCAATTAGATGGACTTACTTCCCGAACGTTGGGCAAGTAATCAAATTGTTTTCTCAAAACAGCAACCACGTTGCGAATGTAAAATACACCACAGAGCCGGATCCCCCAGGTTTTGAACGAGTATTTAAATCCCCTTCGAAAGGAGGATCTTAAATATAAAAGAATGAGTTTTGGGATCCGCCCTAACTTTTAGAAATCATTTTGAAGACTCGAAAACATTTTTAAGAATGTTTGGAGTACTGCTGATTTATTAAAATAAATCAATCCCGATATATTAGAAATATCTGAATATTATTATTTAAATAATATTCTCATAAAGATAATCCTTATAAAAATAATCGAAGTATAAGTTTTAAAATCATACTTGAAATGGATATTAACTAACCAAAGATATACTTATATGAAAGTACTATCTTTATTTGAATAATCGAAAATAAGTTTGATTATCGAAACATTATTCTTTAATAAAATAAAGGATATTATTAAATAATAAGTGGAGTCATAATACCTCGAATGAATATTATAAATAATATTCATTAAATAAAATAAACGGAGTCATACATCCTCAAATGAATATTCAAATAATAATCATTAAATAGAATAAACAAAGTCATAAGTCCTCGAATGAATATTCAAATAATATTCATTAAATAAAATAAAGTTATCGAATAAACCTTATTCGATCAATAGTTTTGAAAACTATATCCATATATATATATATATATATATATATAATATACTCGGGAACATCGACTCCCGGTTTAGAAATATGTTCACCTTGGGGTCCCCTTTACTAAGGGTATATGCAAATTACCGCTTATCTCTAGCATGGGTATTATCAACTAAATCAACAGATATATATATCAAGATTACGAACCAAGCATGCATATATACCATATCACATGCTACAATATATCGCAAGAATTTGCTAATTAACCAACATGCATTTATCACAAGACAATGCATATACATATATACATCACAACAACAGTATAGCGGGTAGAAAACTTGCCTGAGCGACTGGGGGTTATAAATGGCTTGGGGCGAGTCTGGTAACCTATAAACAACATATAAGTTGGAATTAAACCAAAGTCACTTGTAAATCTATACTTTAACCAAATTAGACTCTAACGCTCGCTTTGTGCTTACTGATTCTCTTAAGTCGCTCGAGTACCCTCGACTCCACCATTTTTAATAAATTAACCATTAAGGGTTTTAAGGCGATTCTTTCGCGAGTACCTTACCAACTGCCTAATCCACTTTACATAAATGTTTCATACCCCAATTAGTCATTTAATGTCCTTAACCTAGGTTTCAAAGTAAGGCGAGGGGTAATGGTTCGGTCGCGAAACGCCGTTACTTAAAACGGTCGTTTCTCCTAAACCGTACATCGGAATCAAACGAACTACATATCAAAACGAAGCTCGTAACATGAACTATCAAATCATGGCAATGGTAAAAACCTAGCAGTGGGTTCACGGGTCCTGATTGTTAAGAACAAAACAGTCTTAAAGTAAATCGGACATTACGACGACTATGTTTACGCGATTACCAAATTTTAAACTACTCCAATCAACCACAAATCAACCACAAATCAACCCATAACCACCAATACCACCAAACTTCATCCAAACCTTACTAACTCAGTCCATAACCTCATGATTTTTCCAACTTATTCAATCTCAAACAAGAGCTACTAATTATACTTAAGGTTCATCAACCAACAACCAAGATTTATAACCCAAAATCATTATAATTCCATCCAAACTATAAACATACAAGAATCATGCTCTCATGAACTATAACAAACAAAACCAAACCTAATACTCAAAGTAAAGTTAGGGTTTGGAGGGGTTATACCTTCCTTGGAGAGTGGAGAATCACTTAGGAAGCCTTAAATAACCACTAACTATCTTTACTAAGCTTGGATCTTGAAGAAAACATAAGAAAACACAAAGTTAGTTTCTTGAAAACACTATTCACCAAGAACTTTGATGAATTGATTAGCTATGTTAAACATGGAATCTTGAGCTTAAACTTATGGCTCATCTTAGTTATGAATTATGGAAGCTAAAGAAACAAACCTCTTGAATTATGAAGGTGTGTAACTTGATTTTTGAAATTTTCTCCTTTGCTTTTCATGGAAAAGCCGTGAGCAAAGAGTGGGGGAAGAAGAAAATGTTTTTGTTTTGGTTGCTTTTGATTTTTGTGTTTGTTTTTCTTGTTAATTAGGTTGTTACCATGGTAAATATTGTGTGGCTCATAATCATCCAACAATTCCTTCCCTTATGTCATGCTTATGTCATCATGTGATGTCACCCCTCCACACTTGTCCTCTTCTTGTTGGTTTGATGACATCATCATCCCTAACCTCCTTGATTAACTCCTAATTGCTTGCCTAATGACCGCTGATCTGTTATACGGTTCGCTTAACTTTCGTTCTCGTTTATCGTTTGAGGGATCATACCCGGGATCTTATTACTTGGGTTCCCTTAACCTTTCTCAATACATTATATTCCTTTTATGATCCTCTATTAAAATCCTTGAATTTAAATCCTTTTTATCCTGTTACCTTATACTCAATTCTTTCGATATCTGGTGGATTTTCGGGAAAAATCAAAGTGTTCGGATTTGGATTCTGACGATCTTTACATACACTTATATACCACATAGAGTACTAATAATATCTCAGAAGATCAATAAAAGAACCCCTACATAGTTTGGTATGAAAAGTTTTCTTATTCAGCATAATCTGCAAAATCACTATTCATAAGGGTTTCAAAAATTTTCAAAAATTGGGGTTATTACAGTCTCCCCTCCTTAAAAGGATTCCGTCCCGGAATCAGATAGAAAATGAATAGGGATACTCCCTTAGCATTGCACTTTCTAACTCTCGAGTAAATTTTCCCACATTGTGGTCCTACCACCAAACTCTGCCTAGTTTGATAACCCTTCTCCCAAGCACTTGTTCCTTTTCACTCTATAACCCTTCCTGGTTGCTCCATATAGGTTACGTCGAGTTGCATGTCTATGCGCTCATATGCCCCTATTTATCTGGCATCCGAATTACACTTCCTTAACATTGATACATGGAACACGTTATGAACTTGCTACAGGTTCGGGGGTAGGGCTAGCTCGTATGCTAACTTCCCAATATGTTTTAGTATATCCAAGGGTCCGACAAATTGTGGACTTAGCTTTCCTTTCTTTCCGAATCTCATCAATCCTTTCCAAGGGTTTCCAAGGGGATACCTTTAAAAACACTAGGTCCCCTACTTCCTATTCTTTGTCCTTTCGTGTCAAATCAACATACTTCTTATGTCCATCTTGGGCTACTACCAACTGTCCTCTGATTAGATCTATTATATCCTTGGTCCTTTGGACTACTGCGGGTCCGAGCATCTTGCGCTTTACAACTTCATCCTAACATAAGGGAGATCGACATTGTCTTCCCTCAAGGATCTCATAAGGCGATATCTCAATACTGACATATGATCTATTATCGTAAGAAAACTCAATCCGTGTTAAGTGATCATTCCAAATTCTTTCTAGTCTATTGCACAGACTCTCATTATAGCTTTTAGCATTAGTGCTTTTACTTCTCAATACCCATTCTTTTCCAGTTCGTAATCGCTACTACCTTCCGTTCCTAATATTATACTGGTTATACTTTTGCTCGTTAGCGTTCTATAACCTTTTAATAACCACGTCAACCTTAGTATCACGAATGTGTTTCCATTCCGAATACCACCATAACTTTACCACTCCTTTTTCAGCTGTTTCTATTTTCCAAAGTTTGATCAATCATATAGAAGTAAAGGAATTTGTTGAGAGATCACTATGATCATGAACACTTGTTATATCGCATAGTTAGTACAGAAGGTGGCCAGCCTTTAGTACTTGACAAGCAATTAAACAACACGTGGTATCCTACTAGGCTTCTATCACACAGATAGATAGTCATTCGGCAATACCTCCCCTTCTGGAAGGGTTGTTCTTCTCAGCTTACATGAAATGAAAAGAAGAGAAAAGAACGAACTGAAGAGAATTGTATATTCGTAAAAAAAAAAATTATTGCCATAAAATATCTGGCTTGGAATCTACATCTGAACTATAGAGGTTTGTCATAGGAGAACAAAATATATATGTATTTATATCAACATTAAGTGTTATAGCATCGTATTTCACATGCCTAAATATTTTTGCTATTCCGTCTATCATTCTATGGACCCATGCTTTTCCTCGAGCTTATACACAATCACCTTTGAAACTTCCTCGATATCGAAAATCGAATCTGGGATCTCATTCTAGACATCATCGTTACTAGAATTCTATGTTTGCACTGCAACCTTCCTCGTATAGTAATAGTAATACGGCTCTCTATTCATAAGAAGGAATAAATATTCAATAGGTAAATAATTGACTTAATTAGTCTATCAACGATAACTTATACGTCAACACGACCCGAGTAGTGGTACTTAATCTCAACATCCATTCCAATACAACTCTCACGGTTGTAATCAGCTCATTACTCGCAGAATCATTGCTGCATTACTATGGTCCACTACTGACCTACTGTCGTCATTCACGTTCCATGAAATCTTAATATCTAACCATACGGAGTCCATACATGTCGTATCAAATCCTTCTAAGGAGGTAACATAATCACCATTCATGATTCATGAAGAACACTCCTGATCCTGACATACATACATGACATGAAACAGATAAAATTGCAGAAGAGTTTCAATCAAAGCAACGATAGCAGGTTAATACCATTCTTAATCATATGCCTTCAATAGAAGACTTAACTCAAAGGTTTGTTTGGTCCTTTTTGAAATATGGTCCTGGCTTATTCTCAAGATAGGACCTTCTAAGATAGATAGCCCGCTCATGGCGATTACACGAATTAAACCTTTACCAACTACTATTACGGTGGGGTATTGCACAGTCATCAGAAGGAATATCAATCTTCCAAACCATAATACAACCTTCACAGCTTTAACCATCATCACTGTATTCCTTTGGCACAAACGCCTATAATTATCCTCTTACCTTTAAGGTGTCGGCCACCTCTTTGGCCTTTCCTGATAGTAAAATTTCCTTACAGTCAATGTCATTTTAACCACCTCCAAATAAATTATCTACCTCATTTCCAATTACTGCTTGTGTGAAGATGTTTTCCTAAAAATCTGATGAGTAAAAAAAAATACCACCATTTTTCCATAAGTAATTGCCTCAGTCTTTAGAGGTTAATCATTATCACAACTAACTCTCGATCGTACTTAGGACGTCTCTTATCTTGGGTCCTTCTTATTTTCACCATTCTTGACCTTCGTTGGGTTCAATCTATACTTTCTCATGGTTTAACATGTGCCCCGCTTGGAATTATTTTTATTACGTCATATTTCCTTTATCAAAATTTATATTCTTGAGAATTTTGAATATTACCTTTCTCCTTGTAAAACCTCTAAGGTTATCCTTGATTCGTTCCTCCTGTATTCCCTAGATACAGGGCATATCAAAATACCCTTTACTAATACTAGAACCATTATCTATATGTTTCTGAAAAAATTTTCTCCACTGATACTTAAAGGTCGTTATTACCTTAATCTTTTCCAATTCATACTGTCAAAACTCATACTATCCCTATTAAGGATGAAATGACAACCTTCATGCATTCCCCTATGGTTCATCTCAAGTTATCGAAGTTATATTCTTAATCCCACCTTTAATAAGGTACTTGCATCCTTCCATGGATAAATCAAGTCATATATCCTTGATAGATTATCTTATTCATCATTCCCACCTCGATAGTCTATACCTAATTTCATAATAGCATCCTTATTCAAATTGAGGTCAATCCATATGGCCTCCAAAAGATAACAATGGTCATCCGCTTTTCTTTCCTGATTTGGTAATGATAACATGGATGTTCTGGAAGATATTGGTCGTGTTCAACGTGAACCTCTTCTTAATAATTCCTTATTTACTTTTGTTGTATATCTCAACAGTCACCTCAATGTTGGGATATCTTTCATACCTGGCATCTCCCTTTCTGGGTATCGAGCCACCGGTCTTACACTTCACATTCTTGAAGATCACTTCCTTCATCCAATTTTCCTAATTTCTTACTTCCTTGTCTCCTCAGTCTATCCGCGTCTCATTATTTATCCTTCGAATTATCTCAAGGTTTCCTCGAATCCTCCCAACTTACAGGGGATAAAATATATGTATCTCTTATGCCTTCAACCATCAATTTTAACTCATGGTGAATCACCCTCATCCTGACGAATACATACTTTTCTATTTCTATTGCTACGAGTCTTTAGGGTTTCCTCATACCCAACTCCCTTATCATACCTCAAACTCTATTGCCTTTATATTCCTTTCCACTTCAGTTTCTTTTTATTTTCCTTTCTCTTATCATTATTTCATGAACCAACACAACATAAGCATTGATTTCAAACATCCGGTCATTCTGGATTCGTGTCCTCAGAACGAATCTTGATAACTTTTACAACTTAGATTCATAATTCATCATACTCGTCTGCCTTTGTTCTGGCTCTAAAGCTTTTACACTATCTCCATAACCTTGGGAAGTACTTTCCTGAAAACAATTGACTGAACTTAAATCAATTTATTATAATCTCTTGCTCCGTGCCTTCCTTGGCCTTTCACCAGCGGGTGGCCTCTCTCTTAGGAGGGTAAGTGACAAAACAGTCTTTTGTGATTCGTCAATCATTTAGAATTTCAAATGATTCCTATATTTCCTTTAGCCATGCTCTTGCCTCGACTGGGTCAACCTGTTCCTTGGAACTCTGTGAGCTTAGCGATTTAAAGGTCACGAAAGAATTTCCTACCGCATTGTTTCCTCAAGGTGGTGGTTGGGGATAATAGTCTAAGTTCTTTTTAGACAGGTCCATGAATTACCCCATATGAGTACCGTCTCGAGTCTCCTTTCCTTACTCGACTTTCTGTTTCCTTAGTATGAAATGTTTCATCCTTCTCCCATACTTGGGGTTATCTTATACGTTAAAATCCTCATTTTCCACTTCATTATGTTATGGGTTCCTTCTATCTTGATGGCTTCCTCCCTGACTATCACATTCAGGGTTTACCCTAAATCTTATTCCTTGAACTATGACTTTCATCTAAGATCTCATCTTTAAGCTCTTGAACATTTGGAATCCAAATTCTATAGGAATACCTCATTATTCTCTTATCATCTTTCTCGGTATTAATCTCATATCTATTTGTTGGCTCTCTGCCTTCATTCATCACTTTTTCTGGCACAATATGTTCTTTTCCAATAATTCGGTCTGTATTGCAATCTCAAACAACTTTTCGGTACCGGCTCCGGTTACCTTCACTTCTATTTCCATTTTCTCAAAATCTCTTATAAACTCTCCCAAAGACATTATTATCTTGAGTCTCTCCTTTTTACTAAGGGCATCCGCCACCACATTGGCTTTCCCCGAATGATAAAGAATCTCCCAATCATAATTCTTGATTAGCTCTAACCGCCTCCTCTGGCGTATGTTGAGCTCTTTCTGCGTGAAAATGCACTAGAGCACTTATGGCTTGTGTAAATCTCGCACTTCTCTCCATATAAGTAGTGCCTCCAGTATTTAGGGCAAAACTATTGCCACGAGCCCAAGCTCATGGGTGGGGATATCGAATTTTATATTCCCTTAATTGTCTTGACGCGTACGCGATTACCTTGTTGTGCTGTATAAGAAGCACCCTAATTCCTTATGTGAAGCGTCACTATACATCACAAAATCTCCTTTTCCATCCGGCAACGCCATCATAGGGGCCGTCACCAATCTTTGCTTCATTTCTTGAAAGTTGTTCTCGTATTTCTCTGTCCATTCAAACTTCTCAGTCTTACGAGTAAGCCGCGTTAAAGGGGGCTACTATCTTTACAAACTTGAACGAACCTCCGCTAGTGACCGACCAATCCTACCTCTGGTAGTCGACCTAACCATGGTCATCAATTCATCAGTGGTCCTTTATTCATTCTTGTCAGGATCCTCCATGGGATCCTCCTCAGCAACTATCCCTTCTAGGACAACATCCTCAACCGCTACATCCTCAATATGAACATCATCCGATCCCGCGTTAGGACACTCTATCGGATCCATAATCTGATCTCCAATAAGTAATAAAACATCATCGCGTTGTTGCTCCTCAACCTCAGGGTTCGGAGTCCCGCTACCATATAAGATAACGAACTACGCTTCTATCACGATATTTATAAGGGTTCCCATAAGGGTTTTAACTATCAATACTACGTTAGGTAGCCCGACTATGAACTTGGCAAGAGTTCTTATTATCTTAGTGAACTTATTATCTTAACGTCACATCATCTCTGAGGTTTATAACGCTTGGCTCTGATACCATTTCTGTAACACCCCCAAATCCGGGGTCGGGGATCCGGGTCGTCACGAGTTCCATTTCCCTTAATAACACCTAATCATAATAAACAATCAACTACTCTGTACTGTGACCCCACAATAAACACACACACCACAAGTTATAGTCTCAAAGATGAATATCCAAAAATAACACGAGTCATTTTATTCCAAAATTCTATGCCATTACACCTTAAAAGGGTTTCTGAATAGATTTACATTTTTTTGCCATTATTACAATTAATAAAGATACATAAGTCTGGTACATCAAAAGTTGAAATCCTAGCCTATTTGTAGATCCTACCTCAGCTACAGCGACATCAACGCCTATAGGAAACTGCGGAACGTTTCCTATCCGCTCGTGAATTGGGAGCTTGGTCCTGTTCATCTTTTCTATCTGTTGTTGTGTGATGAAAGAAGAAAGCAAGGGTGAGCAACAAGCCCACCAAAATAATATGTATAATGATTAACAATATATGAGCATTCTCATAGTACTCATGAAAGTCTTGGTCAAGAAGAAATGAACCAAGCTGATATCTTAACGCGACCAAGTCGCAAAATATTCAGTATATATACATATATACTTTTCACAATCTTTGAAATCCCCTAACATGTATAATATACACAGAGTTCCAGTTTATAACTGTATAAAAATATCGTTGCAAGGTGATCTCATATATCCAACCTTGTCTCAACGTTTTTCTGAAAATCTTTGTCATGCATAAGATAATCATTAACTAGATATAAGTTTAAAAGATGAAGTTACAAGATGCTCCAATATACTTATATCTTTTCTGAATACTACTTGAACTACCACCGTTCAAGTTATAATTAGTTTCAAAAGTTCATCACACTGATGAGACTACAAGATAAGACTTGAATAGATTCAATCTTTGAAATATCATTATAAATAATGAAGTTACGAGATACTTCATTAAGTCCTGATATATATATACACACCTATATATATACATTTCATACACTCCTTGAAAACCTCTGTTATGAAAATTATAAACAGAGTTGCAATATCCAATGAATTTGGAAAGGAGAAAACCTTGGCATAAACCTGATATCTTGCTGATCAGGCAAAGATACCAATAAGTAACCTTTTCTACTAGTAGATGGATGAATCCCCCACCGGTCATCACCCTGGCCACATAAGGACCTTGTGCTGGACCGCCACCCGGCCTCTTACGCGTTGATGGACTGCCACCCAGCCACTTACACTTTGATAGACCGTACCCCGGCCTGTCGCTTATGCCGACTCAGTTAGATGGACTTACTTCCGGAACGTTGGGCAAGTAATCAAATTGTTTTCTCAAAACAGCAACCACGTTGCGAATGTAAAATACACCACAGAGCCGGATCCCCCAGGTTTTAAGCGAGTATTTAAATCCCTTTCGAAAGGAGGATCTTAAATATAAAAGAATGAGTTTTGGGATCCGCCCTAACTTTTAGAAATCATTTTGAAGACTCGAAAACATTTTTAAGAATGTTTGGAGTACTGCTGATTTATTAAAATAAATCAGTCCCGATATATTAGAAATATCTGAATATTATTATTTAAATAATATTCTCATAAAGATAATCCTTATAAAAATAATCGAAGTAGAAGTTTTAAAACTCATACTTGAAATGGATATTAAATAACCAAAGATATACTTATATGAAAGTACTATCTTTATTTGAATAATCGAAAATAAGTTTGATTATCGAAACATTATTCTTTAATAAAATAAAGGATATTATTAAATAATAAGTGGAGTCATAATACCTCGAATGAATATTATAAATAATATTCATTAAATAAAATAAACGGAGTCATACATCCTCAAATGAATATTCAAATAATAATCATTAAATAGAATAAACATAGTCATAAGTCCTCGAATGAATATTCAAATAATATTCATTAAATAAAATAAAATTATCGAATAAACCTTATTCGATCAATAGTTTTGAAAACTATATCCATATCCATATATATATATATATATATATATATATATATAATATACTCGGGAACATCGACTCCCGGTTTAGAAATATGTTCACCTTGGGGTCCCCTTTACTAAGGGTATATGCAAATTACCGCTTATCTCTAGCATGGGTATTATCAACTGAATCAACAGATATATGTATCAAGATTACGAACCAAGCATGCATATATACCATATCACATGCTACAATATATCGCAAGAATTTGCTAATTAACGAACATGCATTTATCACAAGACAATGCATATACATATATACATCACAACAACAGTATAGCGGGTAGAAAACTTGCCTGAGCGACTGGGGGTTATAAATGGCTTGGGGCGAGTCTGGTAACCTATAAACAATATATAAGTTGGAATTAAACCAAAGTTACTTGTAAATATATACTTTAACCAAATTAGACTCTAACGCTCGCTTTGCGCTTACTGATTCTCTTAAGTCGCTCGAGTACCCTCGGCTCCACCATTTTTAATAAATTAACCATTAAGGGTTTTAAGGCGATTCTTTCGCGAGTACGTTACCAACTGCCTAATCCACTTTACATAAATGTTTCATACCCCAATTAGTCATTTAAGGTCCTTAACCTAGGTTTCAAAGTAAGGCGAGGGGTAATGGTTTGATCGCGAAATGCCGTTACTTAAAACGGTCGTTTCTCCTAAACCGTATATCGGAATTAAACGAACTACATATCAAAACGAAGCTCGTAACATGAACTATCTAATCATGGCAATGGTCAAAACCTAGCAGTGGGTTCACGGGTCCTGACTGTTAAGAACAAAACAGTCTTAAAGTAAATCGGACATTACGACGACTATGTTTACGCGATTACCAAATTTTAAACTACTCCAATCAACCACAAATCAACCAAAAATCAACCACAAATCAACCCATAACCACCAATACCACCAAACTTCATCCAAACCTTACTAACTCAGTCCATAACCTCATGATTTTTCCAACTTATTCAATCTCAAACAAGAGCTACTAATTATACTTAAGGTTCATCAACCAACAACCAAGATTTATAATCCAAAATCATTATAATTCCATCCAAACTATAAACATACAAGAATCATGCTCTCATGAACTATAACAAATAAAACCAAACCTAATACTCAAAGTAAAGTTAGGGTTTGGAGGGGTTATACCTTCCTTGGAGAGTGGAGAATCACTTAGGAAGCCTTAAATAACCACTAACTATCTTTACTAAGCTTGGATCTTGAAGAAAACATAAGAAAACACAAAGTTAGTTTCTTGAAAACACTATTCGCCAAGAACTTTGATGAATTGATTAGCTATGTTAAACATGGAATCTTGAGCTTAAACTTATGGCTCATCTTAGTTATGAATTATGGAAGCTAAAGAAACAAACCTCTTGAATTATGAAGGTGTGTAACTTGATTTTTGAAATTTTCTCCTTTGCTTTTCATGGAAAAGCCGAGAGCAAAGAGTGGGGGAAGAAGAAAATGTTTTTGTTTTGGTTGCTTTTGATTTTTGTGTTTGTTTTTCTTGTTAATTAGGTTTTTACCATGGTAAATATTGTGTGGCTCACAATCATCCAACAATTCCTTCCCTTATGTCATGCTTATGTCATCATGTGATGTCACCCCTCCACACTTGTCTTTTTCTTGTTGGTTTGATGACATCATCATCCCTAACCTCCTTGATTAACTCCTAATTGCTTGCCTAATGACCGCTGATCTGTTATACGGTTCGCTTAACTTTCGTTCTCGTTTATCGTTTGAGGGATCATACCTGGGATCTTATTACTTGGGTTCCCTTAACCTTTCTCAATACATTATATTCCTTTTATGATCCTTTATTAAAATCCTTGAATTTAAATCCTTTTTATCCTGTTACCTTATACTCAATTCTTTCGATATCTGGTGGATTTTCGGGAAAAATCAAAATGTTCGGATTTGGATTCTGACGATCTTTGCATACACTTATATACCACATAGAGTAATAATAATATCTCAGAAGATCAATAAAAGAACCCCTACATAGTGTGGTATGAAAAGTTTTCTTATTCAGCATAATCTGCAAAATCACTATTCATAAGGGTTTCAAAAATTTTCAAAAATTGGGGTTATTACAATATTTACGAATCATCGAGGATTACGGGAATCACAATATAATTACGAATTTAAAACCCTACGGATTTATATCCAAGTATGATAATTCAAAACATAAGGAATAAATACGAGAGGAACTACGTCGCGAACCATTTACGAGGAAGTATTACGAACACGTTTAAGCGACCGAGCGAACGCGTAAACGATTAAATAAACGTAACGCACTAACTAACCATGGTAGAAAATTAACCATGGTTACTTTATCAAATAGTGAGCTAAGGTGTAGGATGATCAACCAAGGCTATCAAATAGTAAGCTAAAGAGCTAAACAAGTGGCTTAGCTTGTAATCTACCAATGCTAGCTAGATTTGTGTCCAAGATTGGCAACAAAGATCAAATCCTAGGATAGATACTAAGGAATAACAATCAAATAAAAAGATATCACAAGCCTCATTTCCAAGAAGCAA
Organism: Apium graveolens; assembly: GCF_009905375.1. Taxonomy (NCBI): domain Eukaryota; kingdom Viridiplantae; phylum Streptophyta; class Magnoliopsida; order Apiales; family Apiaceae; genus Apium; species Apium graveolens. Next base: position 78,970,075 of record NC_133648.1, on the reverse strand, counting down.
CCAAGGAAGCATCACCAAAAAACTCTCTCTTTCTCTCCCAACCATTCCATTCGGCTTTTTATCTTCAACCAAGAAATCAAAATCAAAACTTCAAGCTCTAGCCATGGATAAATCCTCCCATTAATTCTCAAGCTTCCTACCAACAAAACTAAGGTAAGATAAATCTTTGAGCTCTTTTTATCAAGATTTGATGGGTGAAATAAAATCAAGAAAGTTGATAATGAATAGTGTGAATAGTAACTCTTCTTTGGTTTCTTGATTTTAATGGTTGTTTTAGGTTCCAAAAACTATACTAAGCACTCCCAAGAATTCACCATCATCAAGAACACATCTCAAGCTCTCAATAAAGGTTTAAATCTTTGACCCTACCTTATTTAAGATTTAAGTTCAAGATCCTTTTAGTATATAGTTGTAAACCTAGTTTTGGTGGGAGTATTGTTGTAATCTTGATGTTTAGCTAAGTAGATTTATGGTTGATTGTTGTTGACTCAAGAACATGATGTTCTTGAGAGGAGTTAGTGTGGTGATAATGATATGTTGATAATTGGTGGTAGTATAAAGATTTAAGGCATAAACAAAATTCCGATCGTAACCGTAATCTCGTTAAAATGAACAAAACATAACTTTAAGTTTCTGCAGAAAGTCCCGAAGATGTAAAATGTAATGTCTTGAAAAATAACCCTTTATTATGATAGAAAATTTTATAAGAATCGTTTAGGCACTTGAATCGCTTGATTCCGATTTATGGATCAAAAGTTATGGCCGTTTTACTAAAAGTGATTTACGCGACAAAAACTGCTACGAATTACGAATTTTGAAAATATAAAGGATTGACTTAAAAATATTCATAAATCATGAAATTTTTACAGAGAGTAGTATATTGAGTTTCCTAACTGCCATAAAAATTTCAAGTGAAATAATTATTTTTCAATTTTATAAAAATATTGGAGCCGAGACCGCGCGATTAGAAACCGTAGAATCCATAAGTGGAGCCGACGACGAAAATAAAAATGAACTTAAGATACTTTGAAAAAGGAAGCGACCATGATGTGAATAAGGACTTAAAGGAATAATAAGGGTAATATAAGTTGAGAGGGTGCATAATAATTAGCGCATGAGTGCGGGTAGCCGTAAATTAGAACGGGACCTTATGAAACGAATTATGTTTATGATTATAGATTTCTGAGCGGAACCTAGAGCGGAATCTAGAGCATCCTCCACCTCGAGATATCCAGGAAAGTTTACGAACCCAACTCCATTTATTGTTGTGTTGTGAAAGGATTGTTTTATTATCATTGCATAAATACCATGCTTGCCATGATACGTAGTAATTGAACTTTTCGCATAATATAGCGATGTTGTACGATAAGTAAGTATCGTAGAATGTTTAATTCCGATTTAGAGCGTGACATATAAGTATAAGATCGTGAGTCGGTCGGGATTTTAATATAAAAACTCGGTGATCATCCCGGTGATATTATAGGACGATTAAAATTTCATAGTAGTACGGTTTAAAAGGACTCAACGTCCACTTACAAAATACTAAACACCTCAAACTTTTATTAAAATGATTTCTAAAGATCATATTCCCTCAACTATACTTTATCATTCGAATAATAAATATCTATTTACTATTCATTTATTATGGGAGAAGTATTCTCCAGTGAATATTTATTACAGACTCGATTAAATATTAAAGATTATTAAATTACTTAAAACATAAATTAGTTGAGGAATATTATTTCAAATAATCTTTTAAAAGTATAATTATCCGAGGTTTAATTATTCAATGATTAATATTTGATTATTAAGCATTAGTTATTTAATGGTTTAATTATGATTTAAAAATCATAGAACCTGATTCAAAATACTTTCTGGTTTTCGAAAAATCATTTGAATAATTTCAGATCGTCGGAGAATATTATCTCGACTTATTTTAAATATTTGGATTATAGTTTCAAAAGAAACTCCCCATTATATAACAAATATGTTGACAATGGTCAAATCACATCCCTAGTACTTCCTCCGAAAATTCTCGGAAGTACATATAAATACGTACAAATCAAAGTGTATCTATCAACAAGCAATATGCTTGGGGAACAATATAAGTTCCAGATTGATGATGAGATTCTTACAAGGACAAGGAGGGGTAGACTCCAGTACTTCGTGGACTGGGGAGACTACCAATTTACTACCACATGAGAAGGTATCTTATATACTGATGAACATGTGGAGTATGCGTACCTGAGAGGGATGGACGTAAAATCGTGTCTTGAGAGGGATATACACGAAGTATGTACCTGAGAGGGACAGACATAGAAAATGCCCCCATACGACCAGGGTGATAACCAATAGTAAAAGGAAATCGTCCATCTACATGTAGAAAAGGTTACTATTTATGTAGTACGACTGATCATCGTATACGGTGGCTCCGGTGAATGTCCTATTCTTCCAATTGGAATTGTGATGCAATACCGTAACCCAAGCCTAAGTGCTGGGTTTACTATTAAGGTATTCGCAGGATAATAAAATCCACTAAAGAATTGTTTTCATAAGAATGTGTGTATCACCAAGGAAAACTATTTTCGAATAAAACATAATTATCATATATGATGTTTTATGTGAGTTATCATACAATCATTTTTATACTATACATTTTTATGATGGGCATTATAGCTCACACTTATTTTCTTAAATTGACACAACACAATGGTGAATCAAGATGCCTACCATGAGAACCACAGCCAGGAAATGGGTAGGAAATGGCCAGCTATTCCGTAGGTTGTTTGGTGCTGTACCACAGGTAGTCCGAATAAGCTGGATTGGTTTTCAGTTGTTTTTAGTTCGGCTTATTTATAAGTATGACTTATGTAAGGTAATAAATAAGAAATGTATATTTGGCCGACGGACAAGCCTTACTTAAAGGTTATTCCCCAGTAAGACTTAATTACTTCTGGATTGTAATAATTATCACTTTGTGGTTGATCTACTCTAGTAATAAATGGTTCATTTCCAAGACAATAACCTGTAAGTGTATGTGTGTGATAAGTGTGGGGTTTTGAAGTGTGAGTATTTATATATTATGATGCGAGATATGTGGTTTATAATGACTGAGATGGCGTGGCCTCCGAGATCCCTGACCCCGGATTTTGGGGCGCCACAGCTACACTCCAGTAAATAAATTAACCGGCTACAATCCAAGAACAACAGTTCTTGCTTCTACAAAGATATTACAAATTAAATCCTATACAATGATCTAGCTTTTGTATTCCTAAGGATCTAATTACCGGATAACGATTATAATGCCCCTATAAACATACAAGAGTTAAACTAGGCATTATAACATTTCTCCGGTGAGAAGTTAAACGAATATTCAAGGTGCTGAGCTTCTCTGTAAATCTCTTTGTTTCTTGTTTTCATCAACTCTCGTGAGAGGGAAGATGAACAAAACAATTACAATTGCATTGTTGAATGATCTGCTACTATATTCAAAAATTAATTACGTGGTCATTTGTTTACCACATAAATCAAATGAATGAAATCGATGAATTTTGTTGCTGAGAGTTACTTACGACTTGGAAGCTTAGGAGATTTCGCCTTAGTCATTTTCAGCATAACAAGTTACTTGTTACTAGAGGGAGAGATTTGCCTTGGCCAATTTCAACCCAATAAGTTACTTGTTACTAGAGGGAGAGATTTGCCTTAGCCAAATTCAATCTAGAAACTTACTTGTGACCATAACCCCCTATAGGAGTTACTTGCGACCTTCTTGCCCTTGTAGGAAGTTAGTTGCGACCAAGAATGCTAGTACAAGACTTACTTGTGACCTAGTATACTTAGGGGAGGGTTTTGCCTTAGAACAATCTCCTTTTATGAGTTACTTGCGATGTTGGAAGCTAGGAGGAGTTTCTTGGCATAAACTTGTTACTTGTGACCAAGACTCCCTAGTTTAGCTAGGGAAGCCATTTTGCCTTAGAAAAATAATTAGCAAGAGTTACTTGCGACCAAGGGGTGCATACATACATTTAGAATTTTATTTCTTCCCTTGTTTATTCCCTGAGGCTCGTACCAAGTTAAGATCAATTCCTGTACTTAAATATTGAACAATATTTCTAGGGTATTGCTTCTGACATCCAATACACTGATCAGGGTGACTCCTACTAAAAGGTAGTGATCACTTTAACTTAGTTTCTGTAGATCGCTTTAACCCTCAAACTTTCACGTCTTTAAGTCTTCTCTATGAGTCTTCGTATAAACCATATAACCTTCATCTTCATATACAAATCCTTACTTAATAATGATAATACTTAGATTTCTTTCACAAATCACCGACGCCTAGTGCAACTGGTCTGGTTCACAGACGATTAGCTTTGATTCAGGTCTTTGTATTATATCCTTGATTATATTGTTAAGCTTGCAACAACTTCATCGCTTCGAACACTGACTGTCAATAAATAATTATACTTTAATTGGAATAATTTCTGGTACCTTAGAAAACATCTTCATTGCTATTAAAATCTTGAATACTTCATTCACTGTTCTTCACTGAAGCTTGAACATATAAATGAACTCCTTTCAGTGAATATAACTTCAAGACTGCATCTATCTTCTTTAACCTCTGTCTTTACCATGTCTTCAATTCTTCAAATTTCTATGCTTCGAACACTATATATCTTCAATCAATGTTAATATACTGAAATCTTCTGGTAACACTTATACACTGAATCTCCATCATTTCTAAAACCATTAAAGTCTTTAACCTTTATTCTTCACTGAGGCATGATCATATTAATGAACTTCTTTCAGTGACCTGTAAATAGACTTCAAGCCTTCTTTTAACATTTTTATTCTTTGTGTTTGCATTGTCTTCATTTTTTCTGATTTCTTGTGTAGTAGTAGTATTATTAACATGTCCTGTTCTAGTGTTGTTCTCGTGTTGAGTTATCACATAACTGTTCATACAGCTATACAGTGTGGCGCCCTCCAAACCCGGGTCAGAAGTTTGGGGTCCACAACACATATACAATATATAAACCTATATATGAAATATTATTTGCAATGACCCTGCTTTACCTAACCACGGATCGCAACAGGTTAAAGTATGAAAACAAGCCACAACCTTAACTTTTATTACAACGTACCAAATCCCAACTAATTTAACTTACAATCGATAATAAAATTATTCTTACAATCTTATTATCTCACTACCATATAAAGCTTCTGCTAGCTCGATCCAACTCAAACTGGAATCCTAGCTCGCACTTTGGACTGAGGAACTTCACTATCATCCATATACTTCTTAACTGTAAAATATATAAAAAGATTCGCAAGAGTGAGTTAACTAGCTCAGCAAGTCATAATAACAATAAATGGGGTTAAACAATGATCAAACGAGATGATTCAAAGAAATCAAGTTTCTTGTTAAATAACCAATAGAATTGGATATTCATTTTAAGTTTTTAAAACCAAGGTTAGGCTGCTGATCAGTCACGCACTCACCCCGAGCAAAGCACACATCACTGCTCTAACTACTGGATCCAAGACACACATTGGCCTAACTTGACCATCGATATGGTCTGACCACGAATCTAGTCCACATAAAGAAAACTATCCAATTCTAAAGCAGTTCAATATGATAAACAATATAATTCAATAAAACCGGATCATAATCAATAACAATAAAAAATTTGTATAAGAGCATGGTGAAAATTCATGGGTACCGAAAGGGTATGTTAAAGTATAAAAAAGACGGGGACTCCAACTTGTAGGATAATCGGGTATTAGATGAATAATATTTTTACAAGGTTTTAGTACTTTGATATCACAAGGTATGGTTGAGTATAAAAGTTTCTGTATGTGTAAACAATTCTGTTCCAGTGTTTGGTATATGATGGATATATATTTATGGAGCAGCATCGTGTTTGTGTGGTTTAGTATCTGGTAAATCAACAAGAAATGGTTCACAAAGAATAAGGCTTACGACTCAATGATCAAATGATGTGGCTCAGGTTCAAGGCTGAAGGATTCAAAGTACTTTCAACATAAGACAAATCTATTTTGAACACTTAACAATATTTTACGAGAAAGTTTAGAAATATTTGCATTATATCTCGAAAAAGGTTTAGAAGTACTTTCCTTATCACAATCGATTCCAATTTCACTTATATTCGTCAAATGACTTTCTTCAACAACCACTCGTCTACTTTTCCTATGCCTCGATTCTATTTTCTGATCACTTGCTGTATTTTTTACATGTCGATTCCATTTTCTGATCACCTGCTTCCCTTTCCTACGCCTTGCTTCCTCTGATAGGTATCATAAGTATGTATTAATATTCAACTCATACGATTCTATTCGACATACACTTCTATCTACCCTTCGTTTCACCCAAATCCAATTAACGAATTGAAAGTTACACTATTAACAAGTAAACACCGAACATATAGACCGACAGTCAACCAACAAGTCACATATAACACATAACACGTCAAATAATCAATGAGATATCATTTATAAAGGAGTCTCGGGTTATAAACAGGCTTTCGGGGATTTAAAATGATTTTTAAAACATTTTTCGGAATTAAAACGGGTCGTTGGATCACTTTCGGAGTAATAAACAGGGTTCGGTTGGCCAAATATGGCTTCAAAACAATTTTATAATAATTATCGAGCTTTGAGAACAATTTAAAATAATATTTTAAAGCTCGAAACTATTTTTTGGAATTCTTAAATCAATTTAAAATAATTAAATCTAATTAAATAATTAATTAAAATTAATTAATAACTAATTAAATTAATTAATCAATTAATATTTAAATTAATTGATCAATTAAATAATTGATTATTAACTAGAATTAATTAATTAAATAATTTAGATTTATTTTTGAATTAAAAATAATTTTCAGAATAATAAATAATGAATTTTGGTAATTAAAATGAATTTTTGGAAGTTAAAATAGAGGTTTTTGAATTATTTTTTTAAAAAGAAAATCCCAGAAACAGTTTCTAGGAATTGCAATTGGGATTATAAGATCAAACCAGGTCATGTAATTGGTAAAACGGGTCGGGTTCCGGGTTCCAGAAAATTCCCGGTCACCAAGAACGACCCGCCGGATTTCTGGAAAACCCAGAAACCGACGAGCAGTTCCGGCCACTGGGAAAGTCCGGCGAGGCTTATGCAGCTTCCAAACCTCTCTGTCCAGTCTGATTCCTAAACAACATCAATTTAAGATCGACTCCCTTAGTCTCCAGGAACAACAACAATGATAAACAAGCTGCAGAACTCGAATTCCGGCCACAAAAGCCATTAAAACCGGCGATATCAAAGCAATTATCGGCCAAAATTCGAATTCCAGCAATACACAACCAAACTCGACGGATTCGGTACCAAAACGAAGCTGTTTAAACGTACAATCTATTCTGCTAATCATAATCAATAACCATTTCATAACTAATCCGGAAAAATCAAAATAAAAATAATTAAACTATTAAACTCGACTTACTACGAATCGAACCCAAACAATACAAGTTTATACACAAATCAATTCCAAATTGAGAGATAAAGACATTCACAGCATCAAAACAAGTAAACAATCATCAAATTAAAAACCCCTAAATCCAAAGAAGAACCCTACAATTTCGAAATGAAATTTACCCATCCTCGGGATGATTTGATGGTGGATAAAGATAGAACAGATCGAATCCTTCAATCCAGTTACTCATACTTGCGATTTGGACACCAGAATCATCTCCAAACAGTCCATTAATCTTCAAGAACATCAAGAACAAATATTCAAGGATTTTATTATTATTATTATTATTATTATTAAAATTTTCAGATAATTATGAAGTTTTATGATATAACTCTGATGATCTGTACCGAATACAATACTGCATTAGCTATTTATATTTACGGATTATTATTACCCCGTTGGATCATACCAGATATAAAATAATACGTTTATTTGAGAAAACAGATTCAAAACGGTACCGGTTTTGGGATAATTATCCAAATCAGTACAATTTGTACTGCGGTCTTGGTCTCAGCGCCTGGTTACACGTATTACGAGGTGATATTTATAATAGTTTAATAAAAAGATCCCGTTTATAAAAAATACGAGTTTTATTGATTTTACCGAAATGAAGAATGTATCGAAAATATTGCGCCGGGACCCGCACAGGACAAATCGTACCCCGAATCGAAAAAGTCGAAACATGGGAAATGCTCGAAATATTGCAATTAGGTTAAAAAGGAGTCCTCGGAAGAGTTTCGGGTTATAAAAACGTAAAAACGGATGACGTCGGTTGGTTCCCGATTGTATAAAATAGTTTTTTAAATACTCGGAAAAAGATATAATAAAATCCATATATTTCCTATAAAATCATAAATTATCATAAAAATAAATAGGAAGATATGAAAATTATTTATATTTTATTTTGGACATATAAAAATTAAAATACTCAATTAATATTATTTTTAAATATCCAAACACATTTAACACTTAACAAATAATTCACAGAATAGATACTGAACACATATAATAATTTTCTATTAGCAAAAACAATTACACAATATATCCTGGATATTACATCCTTCCCCCTTAAAAGGATTATGTCCTCAGAATCTCCTAAGAAAACAAATGAGGGTACTTTTCTCTCATATCTTTTTCCAACTCCCAGGTTGACTCTTCAACCATTGGGTTTCTCCACAATACTCTTACTAACTTTACCACTTTATTTCTCAATACTTTCTCTATTCCTTCTAGAATCTCTATCGGACTCTCTACATATGACAAATCTGTCTGAAGCTCTATTGGCTCCTACTCTATTACATGCTTGGACTCTGGATTATACTTCCTAAGCATCGATACGTGAAAAAACATTGTGAATGTGCTCCATGTGCAGAGGTAACGCCAACTCGTAAGCTACTTTGCCAACGCGCTTTAAAATCTCAAAAGGTCCGACATATCCTGGGCTCGGTTTTCCTTTGTTTCCAAATCTCGTTAATCCCTTCCACGATGATACTTTTAGTAATACCAAATTCTCTTCTTTGAATTCCATATTTTTCCTTGATTGATCTGCATACTTCCTTTGATGATCTTGTGCTGCTATCAATCTTTTGTGGATAACTTCAACAACTTCCTTTGTCTACTGCACTAATTCAGGTCCAAGTATTTTGCGTTCTCCTACCTCATCCCAATACACTGGAGATCTGCATTTGCATCCATAAAAAGCTTCATAGGGTGGTATCCCAATACTGGCATGATAACTGTGGTTGTAAGCAAATTCTACCAGGGGTAAATGCTTGTCCCAACTTCCTTTGAAATCAATAGCACAAACACGCAATATGTCTTCGATTGTCTGGATCGTTCTTTCACTCTGGCCGTCCGTCTGTGGATGGTAAGCCGTACTCATATTCAGTCCCATTCCCAAACATTCTTGAAAACTCTTCCGAAATCTTGAATTAAATCTTGGATCTCGATTGGCTACGATGGACACATGAACTCCATGACGAACTACGATTTCTTTCAAGTACATATGAACTGACTTGTCCAGTGAAAATCTTCCATTTATAGACAGAAAATAAGCTGACTTGGTAAGTCTATCCACTATAACCCAAATGGCATCATGATTAGCTTTTGTCTTTGGTAATCCAACTATGAAATCCAGGGCGATATGCTCCCACTTTCACTCTGGAATCTCCAATGGCTGTAGCAACCCACTTGGTCTCTGATGCTCTACTTTAACTCTTTGACATGTATAACATCTGCTAATCCATTCCGCAATTTCCTTCTTTATATCTGGCCACCAATAATCTTCCTTTAAATCTCTGTACATCTTGGTACCCTCTGAATGGATTGAATACCTTAAATTATGAGCTTTCTGTAAAATTTCATTCTTCAACTCCGCCACTGGTGGAATCCAAATTCTAGAAGAAAACCTAAGAATACCTTGATCGTCCTTTTTGCGTGCACAATTCTTCACCTACCAAACGATTTATATCCTGATCCATTACCTCTTCCTGACACTTCCTTATCTTCTCTAACAACTCCGATTGAAAAGTTATACTATGCATTCTTACTCCTTTTGGGATCATGAACCCTGACTTCCAATTCCAACTTCTAGAATTCCATAGATAATTCTTCTGGTACAGTCTCTATGTTCATCCTCTCTCCTTCTTACTTATCTCTTGCCACTACATTTGCTTTTCCTCGGGAGTTCATACTTCAAACTCTTATGGTCCGTATAGATCTTACACCTTTCTCCATACATATCGTATTTCCCAATCTCTCAAAGCGAATATTATTACTGCTAGTCCCAAATTATGAGTAGGATATTTCTGCTCATAAGGTTTCGGTTGTCTGGATGCATACACAATACTTTATTGTGCCGCATCGACACACATCCGATTCCCTTATGAGAAGCATTACTATGAACTATCAAATCTCCTTAATACTTTCCAATTAATAAAACAAGTGTCGTAACCATTCTTTCATTTAACTTTTCAAAACTTTCTTCACCCTTCTCCACTTTATAAATACTTCTTGCTTTTCCTAATTAGCTTCGTCAAAGGTACTGCAACCTTTAAGAAATCTTGAACAAATTCCCGATAATAACTTGCTAATAATAAAACTTCTTACTTTTATCGTGCTTTTGGTCTTTCTTCATTCATACTATCTTTAAATTTTTTTCTACTGAATCCCCTTTTTGTCTCCTCCTTACTGACTATCTATGCTAGGAATTATACTTCTTTCCATTAAGGTTTTCACCTGGTAAACTTTTCATACCGCTTCTTTCTTCTTTGACTCCCCAGCTATCATTGTATAGGTTGCATGGTTCTTCTTAAGTAACACAAGTACATCTTATCTAGATTCCTCCTTCAAGATTCTACTCATCAAATTTAAATATCACTGGTATATCAGTTCATCCAACTAACATTTCTAGAATTTTATAACAACGGTACTGAGTTCTGAATATTAGCTTTGATATGTCCATAAGTTCAATCTTCACTTGGTAATATACCCAGTCTTAAATCAATCTTATAAAAATACTTGCTTTCTTCATTTAAATAAACAAATATCTGCTCTTGAGAGTAAACTTGTTGAGCTTTCGCTAGTCAACACATAATCTCACACTTCCATCTTTCTTATTAACAAATCGTGCCGGTGCACTTTAGGGGGTACGCTAGGTCCAGTTGCTTTCTCTTCTAATTATCTCCTGCGTTTGCTCTGGTAACTCCTTTATTTTATCTGGTGCCATTCTGTGCGGGGCTTTGGACGCTGGCTTCATTTCAGGTGCTAAATCAATCATAAACTCACTTTCTCTATCTAAAGGAAATGTTGGTAACTCGTCTGGAAACATATCTTGAGACTATAAAATCTTCAAGTTCGGTTTGCTCCTGACCCTTATTTATAATCGCCATAACACTTATATTTTGGTCACGGTAATCTTAAATCATTGTTAACAAGTTCTTTACCTTCCTTTGTCCTCTAAACTTCTTCATGTTCTCGTTTGGCGTCTTCGGAACTATCTTCCATCACGACGGTCTACCTGGGCATCACACTTGAATAGTTAATCCATTCCTTAGAATAATGTCAAATCCTCTTATCTCAAATGATATCAATTCTTCATAACTTATTACTAGAAATATCGATTCCGCCATTGGTACTTATTCAATAATTGCACGTTCTTAACTTGCTAGTCCTTTAGTCATAATCTTATCAATTCGACCGGGTAATTCATCTTATCAACAAAACCTTGAGAGATATATGATCATGTTGCTCCCACATCTTTCAATACTTTAACGCATAAGGTATCCACAATAATCATCCACGTCATCACATCCATATTCTAAATAACATATTTCTCAGGAAATCGCAAATTCTCGTTCTCGGAGACGTATTCCTTATTGAAGTAGTTTCCCTTGACTCTTAGCGCATCCCTGGCTAGGGCTAGTGATTTGCAATTCTCTCCATATGCCCTTGTTTCCTTTCCATGCATGAGAGGTAAATGGGACTTTGCCCGCTTGGTGTATAATACGTTGACTTTTATTTGAAAAGCCCTCACAAAGAACAACCGCACGACGAAACAACTAGAAGGATTCACAATTTTAATAAACTTAGAGTTGAAAAGAAAGAGTAAGTAATGATTTGAATATGAATGAGACAACCACATTGGTACTTGAGATGGCCAGACTTTCATACCGTATGGCATACAGCACATGATTAGGTGGCGTCCCACCCGACTCTTCGTCATTCCGACAAAGTGTCTCATCATAACACCGTTTGTCCCAATCAGCAAGCAAAACTTGAGGGGAATAATTAAATTTAAAAAGAATACAAAATCCTCCTTTTTGATATCATCAGAAAGAATTTATTAAGAAAAGGAGTTCATACATTTTTAGGAATTAAAAAGGAATATACGCTGTAATGTTGAGGACACGAATGATACCATTGGTCACCATCCACATTTTACTTGTATTCATCTTTCGAGCTTCTTCAATCATATCTCAATTGTGTCATATGACAACTTTAAAAAGTATGCTGAAATGCCTTCGCGAACCAAGTGTTATGGTAACTTTTTACTTGTTAAGTCTTGCGTTTGTAACATCGTATCTATATGTATAATACTTTAACAATTTGATCATAATGGCGTTCTTATCAGATAACCTCAAGTTTCCTCTTTTTAATTTAGAATAACCATAAATCATTCAACATAACGATCCTTTTGTTAAATGTATTCTTTTTTTTAGAAAAGTCTGGAAATCTTCCCGATCTTCTTCGGTCATGCTCAGGCTTCCGTTAAATCAATGAATTCCTTAAACTCTGATAGTCCCAGTAATTGGATGAATAGTTACTCCGTACGCTGGTTCTGTTGTTAATCTTATCAAACAATACTTGCACCTTACTGTTAGGAATAATCAACTTCTTTATAATCGCAGGTTACTTCATTCTCCGAATTAGCAATACTAAGTCTGAAACAGCATCCTTCCAGATAAACCGGGTCTTTTAACAAACAAGAAACTCAAGTAGTAACTTGACAACCGATGTTTAAAACTTATTTTATTCCAAAAAGGTTTTTTTTAGAAATTTTTATAAGGGAAAAATCTTTTTCGAAAACTTGTTAAAAATGTTGAAAATCACACATCTAGTTGTCCTTACTGTATGAGTTGGTTGTTGTCCTTCTTATAACCAGATACCAAGTTAAAGAAATGATCACTCAAAGGTCCATTCACTTTCATTTATCTCCTCTCCTTCATTGGGTCTATTACCTTCCTTAATCGATGAAAACTTCAACTGTCGTGGCATATTATCTTATTCGTAGATTTACATCAAGGCTTCCATACTGGTAATACTCCCGTTAACAACTTTGCAATCGTTAAGTGGAACAGACTATCCAATAGTCAACAAGTCAGCTAATGTCACATCATCTTGATATATATCACATCATCATAACACCATTATCTAATTTCAAGAAATCTCCAGATCCCTAATATCCTCTAACTCTCTCTCTTCAACACTTATCTACTCCACTCCACAAGCTAGTCATGGGTGGCCTAATTACTAATAGCTTCTTGTAACCTGGTAACATCCATCCTCCAGAACACTTGAATCTTCTTTCTAAACTCCTTCTCACCTTAATTTGTATCTCAATACTCACCATTTACTGCAGCTCCCGAATCCATCCTCATAGATACAATAGCTTCATAGAACAAATTTTAAACTGGGGTATAGGACAGGGTGTAGGGTAAATTGAAAAGACACTCTCACAGCCGATGTCTAGTAAAACATGAATAAATAGATGGAGGTTTCTTAAATAGGTCGTCTCATATCAAGAGGAAATAAAATAGCGTGGAATAACTCGGAAAGGTGTAATTGTCTTAACAGAAGGTAATACCATTAATACCGATGGGAGAACAAAGTACAAATCAAATTTAGAAGAAGATGACGATCCTCAAACGGAAGGCTCCAAATGACCAGATGATGCAGGGAAAACAGGATCTGCCATTGTCGTTGTCTAAAAATCACGTCGCAAGCTAAGAATCCCGAATCACAACACGAACCGTGCCGGAGACCTACTATACAGTCGCACTCAACCTCACGATGACTTATCTTTCTATTTTCTATTCCTAATCCTAACCTTCTACCCAATCCTGAGAATCTAGGCTTGTTTCAGTGACTTATAACCTGTAGCTCTGATACCAACCTATGGCGCCCTCCAAACCCGGGTCAGAAGTTTGGGGTCCACAACACATATACAATATATAAACCTGTATATGAAATATTATTTGTAATGAACCTGCTTTACCTAACCACGGATCATAACAGGTTAAAGTATGAAAACAAGCCACAACCTTAACTTTTAATATAACGTACCAAATCCCAACTAATTTAACTTACAATCGATAATGAAATTATTCTTACAATCTTATTATCTCACTACCATATGAAGCTTCTACTAGCTCGATCCAACTCAAACTGGAATTCCAGCTCGCACTTTGGACTGAGGAACTTCACTATCATCCATATACTTCTTAACTGTAAAATATATAAAAAGATTTGCAAGAGTGAGCTAACTAGCTCAGCAAGTCATAATAACAATAACTGGGGTTAAACAATGATCAAACGAGATGATTCAAATGAATCAAGTTTCTTGTTAAACAACCAATAAAATTGGATATTCATTTTAAGTTTTTAAAACCAAGGTTAGGCTGCTGATCAGTCACGCACTAACCCTGAGCAGAGCACAGAACACTGTTCTAACTACTGGATTTAAGGCACACATTGGCCTAACTTGACCATCGATATGGTCTGACCACGAATTTGGTCCACATAAAGAAAACTATCCAATTCTAAAGCAGTTCAATATGATAAACAATATAATTCAATAAAACCGGATCATAATCAATAACAATAAAACATTTGTATAAGAGTATGGTGAAAATTCATGGGTACCGAAAGGGTATGTCTAAGTATATAAAAGACGGGGCCTCCAGCCTGTAGGATAATCAGGTATTAGATGAATAATATTTTTACAAGGTTTTAGTACTTTGATGTCACAAGGTATGGTTGAGTATAAAAGTTTCTGTATGTGTAAACAATTCTGTTCCACTGTTTGGTATATGATGGATATATATTTGTGGAGCAGCATCGTGTTTGTGTGGTTTAGTATCTGGTAAATCAACAAGAAATGGTTCACAAAGAATAAGGCTTACGACTCAAAGATCAAATGATGTGGCTCAGGTTCAAGGCTGAAGGATTCAAAGTACTTTCAACATAAGACAAATCTATTTTGAACACTTAACAATATGTTACGAGAAAGTTTAGAAATATTTGCATTATATCTCGAAAAAGGTTTAGAAGTACTTGTCTTATCACAATCGATTCCAATTTCACTTGTATTCGTCAAATGACTCTCTTCAACAACCACTCGTCTACTTTTCCTATGCCTCGATTCTATTTTCTGATCACTTTCTGTATTTTCTACATGTCGATTCCATTTTCTGATCACCTGCTTCCCTTTCCTACGCCTTGCTTACTCTGCATGGATCATAAGTATGTATCAATATTCAACTCATACGATTCTATTCGACATACATTTCTATCTACACTTCGTTTCACCCAAATCCAATTAACGGATTGAAAGTTACGCTATTAACAAGTAAACACCGAACATATAGACCGACAGTCAACCAACAAGTCACATATAGCACATAACACGTCAAATAATCAATGACATATCATTTATAAAGGAGTCTCGGGTTATAAACAGGCTTTCGGGTATTTAAAATGATTTTTAAAATATTTTTCGGAATTAAAACGGGTCTTTGGATCACTTTTGGAGTAATAAACAGGGTTCGATTGGCCAAATCTGGCTTCAAAACAATTTTATAATAATTATCGAGCTTTGAAAACAATTTAATATAATATTTTAAAACTCGAAACTATTTTTCGGAATTTTTAAATTAATTTAAAATAATTAAATCTAATTAAATAATTAATTAAATTTAATTAATAACTAATTAAATTAATAAATCAATTAATATTTAATTTAATTGATTAATTAAATAATTTATTATTAACTAAAATTAATTAATTAAATAATTTATATTTATTTTTGAATTAAAAATAATTTTCAGAATAATAAATAATGAATTTTGGTAATTAAAATGAATTTTTAGAAGTTAAAATAGAGGTTTTTGAATTATTTTTTTAAAAAGAAAATCTCAGAAACAGTTTCCAGGAATTGCAATTGGGATTATAAGATCAAAAACGGGTCATGTAATTGGTAAAACGGGCCGGGTTCCGGGTTCCAGAAAATTCCGGGTCACCAAGAACGACCCGCCGGATTTCTGGAAAACCCAGAAACCGACGAGCAGTTCCGGCCACTGGGAAAGTCCGGCGAGGCTTATGCAGCTTCCAAACCTCTCTGTCCAGTCTGAATCCTAAACAACATCGATTTAAGATCGATTCCCTTAGTCTCCAGGAACAACAACAATGATAAACAAGTTGCAGAACTCGAATTCCGGCCACAAAAGCCATTAAAACCGGCGACATCAAAGCAATTATCGGCCAAAATTCGAACTCCAACAATACACAACCAAACTCGACGGATTCGGTACCAAAACGAAGCTGTTTAAACGTACAATCTATTCTGCTAATCTTAATCAATAACCATTTCATAACTAATCCGGAAAAATCAAAATAAAAATAATTAAACTATTAAACTCGACTTAGTACGAATCGAACCCAAACAATACAAGTTTATACACAAATCGATTCCAAATTGAGAGATAAAGACATTCACAACATCAAAACAAGTAAACAATCAGCAAATTAAAAACCCCTAAATCCAAAGAAGAACCCTACAATTTCGAAATGAAATTTACCCATCCTCGGGATGATTTGATGGTGGATAAAGATAGAACAGATCGAATCCTTCAATCCGGTTACTCATACTTGCGATTTGGACACCAGAATCATCTCCAAACAGTCCATTAATCTTCAAGAACATCAAGAACAAATATTCAAGGATTTTATTATAATTGTTATTATTAAAATTTTCAGATAATTATGAAGTTTTACGATATAACTCTGATGATCTGTACTGAATACAATACTGCATTAGCTATTTATATTTACGGATTATTAGTACCCCGTTGGATCATACCGGATATAAAATAATACGTTTATTTGAGAAAACAGATCCAAAACGGTACCGGTTTTGGGATAATTATCCAAATCAGTACAATTTGTACTGCTTGGTCTCAGCGCCTGGTTACACGTATAACGAGGTGATAGTTATATTAGTTTAATAAAAAGATCCCGTTTATCAAAAATACGAGTTTTATTGATTTTACCAAAATGAAGAATGTATCCAAAATGTTGCGCCGGGACCCGCACATGACAAATCGTACCCCGGATCGAAAAAGTCGAAACATGGGAAATGCTCGAAATATTGCAATTAGGTTAGGAAAGAGTTCTCGGAAGAGTTTCGGGTTATAAAAACGTAAAAACGGATGACGTCGGTTGGTTCCCGATTGTATAAAATAGTTTTTTAAATACTCGGAAAAAGATTTTATAAAATCCATATATTTCCTATAAAATCATAAATCATCATAAAAATAAATAGGAAGATATGACAGTTATTTATATTTTATTTTGGACATATAAAAATTAAAATACTCAATTAATATTATTTTTAAACATCCAAACACATTTAACACTTAACAAATAATTCACAGAATATATACTGAACACATATAATAATTTTCTATTAGAAAAAACAATTACACGATATATCCCGGATATTACACACAGTCTCACCAACAATCTCCCCCTATTTGATTGTTAAATCTAACAAACAAATTAAATAAAGAGGATAACTTAACTAACAACTTGGAAAAAGTAATGTACCAGGACTTGTAAATAATGCTACTGGTTTTCTGGATCAAATACCGCATTTCTAGATTTCTTGAGTAACTGAAATGAAAGATGATTGTTCCTCTAGCACTGAACTGATCTTCAAGTCATTTCATCTTCATTTCCTTGATTCTTTAAATCTCTGCCATATAACACTTCTCAGTCTTGAAGTAATCATCAACAGCTTCTTTTGTACAACCACATTTCCTGTTGAGAAGCAGATATCTCTCTTGCTTCTCCCCTATGAGAATCAACTAATAAGGAGATCAACTTCGTTTACCACCTCTCCCGTACAATAGGATCCGTAGATAAAAACCAATAGTACTCCCCTTTTGGAAAACAACTTCTCCCCTTATGAAGAATAATGATGAACCAATCCAATTCTTCTGATGGTTTATGGTGTACATATTCTTTACCTTTTTCCTCCTGCCTGCTATTTCTCCCCCTTAGTTGAGGAATCCTCCAAACTATTATTTAAGATTTTATCTCCCCCGTAGAGAAGGAATGTATGCTGTCGTCTGAAGGAGTTCTCATATTTCACTTGGTTGAAAAAGAAATAACAAGTCAAAGTCTGATCAACCATGTCCCTTTAAATGCTGCAAGAATGACTTCACCATTGATCATCATGTTAACCAATCTTCCCAACTCCTTATACCTCCCAACTGTGAGATCACCAATTGTTATGTCCCAAACTTCTTAGGTCCCGAATTATTCTAATCCAATCTGTAAATGCTAGGTCACTAAGAGTTAGGTTCCAATCATAAACAGATTCGAGACCCGAAGTATCAATAACCAGTGTTTAGGGATAGGGAATGGGATATGGTGTTTCTCTTTCTTCCTCACTGTGAGTGTGATTTTTTTTCGTGTACCTCACAAGTATTTCACTCTTCTCTTCGCTCGTGGTTACACTTATTCTCAAAAGTGTATCACTCCTCTCACAGCTCCAAAATCCAGCAGTACCTGCAAGGAAAATCACCTTAGCATCCTTAAGGAGGTCACGGGCGGTGCAATGGGAGTTCGCAAATCCCCATCCTTGTTAGACTCGTCAGTGAATCAGAGTCATGTTGCCCAGTAAATATACAATTATTTAAGGGGGTTGGATACAATTGTATAAATGTTTCGAACAAGTAATAAAATATAACAGCTTTTGATATATCTGATAAAAACTGTTACAAAATCCTCTCAAGAAATAGTGATATTCTTTAGAGCTGCTAGGTCGAATGATCCTCGAGAGTTGTACAACTAAGTGATGACCTAAACTGTGTTTATATACTACACAGCTACAACAGATTAATCTAAGATATGCATTATCAAAAACTAACTGAAACTGATACTTTTTTTAAATTAAACAGATAAAGTCCAATATCTCATACGTAACAGATATCTGCTCCATATTATAAGGAACAGAACAAATCCTTTAATGATGGCTGTCTTCAAATACTGATGTCATACAAATCCTGATGACATACCAAATCCTGACGGTACATCGAATCCTGATGACATCCGAACAGCCAGATCCTGAGCTTCTTCTGATCATTGAAAAGTCAATATGTAACAATCTCCCCCAATTTATGCTAAATGCAATGAAGCATAAATACCATTCCGTTAGTCCCTTAACAATATAGCAAGAATTACAGAAGGGGGGGGGGGGTTGAATGGAATTCTTGAACTTTTTCTTGAAATAAAAATGTTCAACTCGATTATAGATATATTTGTTTTGATTAACACAATGCGGAATATAAACTTTAATGAATCAAAACAAGAGTAATTAAAAACAAGAGTCTTTAAAAACTTTCTGGTGGATTTAAACAATTCCACCAGAGATATATTTAATATATCGAGAGGACTCTGTGTGCAGAAATGCTCACAGCTGCTTATACAAAATAGAACTACTAAGAACACAGGAAATGCTAAAGATAGTGCTTACAAAGATTTCTCTGTGTTTGTTTCTTAGCTCTCTTAGTTGTTTTTCTATTTGCTACTCTCTTGGTTTATATATTACCAAGATTACAAAGTCAAAAGAACTGAATAAATATATAATCTAACAGTCTTGATCTTTGCTTCTTTTCGTCCTTTATTACCCAGTTAATGGGCTTCCACAGTGTGTTTCTATCCAACTCGACGGCTGTGTGTCAGCTTTCACTGTTCAACTGATGTTTGAATCTTGATATGATCATCCGTCGACTTTCAGATCATCCGTCGATGACTTACTTGATCATCCGTCGACTGCTATTTTAAACATCCGTTGAAAGTCATTTGATCATCCGTCGAAGCTTTGTTAAGCATCCGTTGATAGCTATTTTGGCACTTAACTTCATTTCACTTATACAGAATTACAAGACATTGCTTATGTACAGTTAATCAACCTATTCTGCATATCTAGTTAAAGTCAACATGACTTGTATACTACTACAGATTCTATACAAAGGTGCATACAACACTGTGCTACAAACTTATTATTACATAAGCTACTCACTCGATGGATAATAAGTTACTCATCCGTCGGGACTAAAACGAGTTATCCGTCGGGACTATAATTCTTATCCGTCGAGTGCTACATTATTTCACTAAGTAAAATTTACTTAGATGTTTTGTTTAGGTAATCATCAAGTACACAACATATTCACAACAATCTCCCCCAATTTATGTCTACTGGAATTGTAGCCATAAATTAAGAGATACTTGATGATAACAAAATATCCTAAACATATATCTTTAAAAATAAGTAGATAAAACTGAGAGTGCTTCAATTTAAACAGGATATACAAGGTTTGGCTCACAGTCAGTTCAAGATGCTCCTCTAGCCTGAGCAGATTTTTCTAGTTTCTTGAAGGTCTGGATCTTCTTCCAAGCTTTCTGTTGTTTTCTTCAATTTGATTCTGGAGCTGTCTGTGGAATTCTAATTCATCAGATTCTGAGAGATCTAACATTTCTTGCATTTCCAAGAGAGTCTCATTGCTAGAGATACTCAATTGGTCTTCTAATCTGAAGAATCTTCTCACACCCTTGTCATCCATGAATTCCATCAGCCAGTAGGGCCTTATATGCACTCTTCTCCCTGTGTATGGGATGTTAAGAGTTTTGAGTAGTGCATCTTTGGCTCTAACACTCCTTAGCTCTTCAATCTTCTTCAATACTAATCTTCCTGCAGTTACATTAAACCCAAAGTTTTTCTTGAAGGATGAATAGACTTTGATCAACACAGCTTGGCTTTCTTGAAGTATCCTGTGAAGAGGCCACTGAATCTCTCTTCCTCCTTTGTACTTGAATACCAACCTTTTAGGTAGGTTTCTGTATGCATCAATTGCCCTTACCTCATCCAGCTCCTCCAGATAAAGGTTTAGGTCTGAGAATTCTTTGATGTCACACAAGTACAAGTAGTCTCCCTTGTTGATCTTGAGTTGAGCTTTGACTACTGCCTTGGATTTGAGAGGTGACAACTTCACTTTCTTGACTGCCCTTGATTTTGTCCTTCTTGTCTTGGTGAGAATTGGCAAGTTGAAGTCAGGTTTTGGTAATTTATCCCACTCTATTGGCTCATCCTTTGGCACAATAGGCTCTCCATGTATGTTCCTGTAGGGGTCCACCACCCTTATGTCTTCAAATACCACAGAGGGCTTTGATGCTTGAGTTTCAGCATTAGTGGATTCCATTGGAAATTGATCTTCCAATTCCTTGTTAACAATATCCAACTTTCTTTTTGTTCTTTTAGTCAGTTCTTTCTTTCTTGGAGATTTCTTCTGTTCTTCAATCTTCTTCTTTGATTCAGTAGCTTGAGTTGGTTGAGAGGGAATTTGTTGAGAAGAGTTCACAGCCTGTAGCTTGGTCAAGATAGCAAACTGTTCTTTCTTTTGTTTAGACTTCTTTGCATCTAGAGCAGCTTGCCTCTTTTCCTGCTTCAATCTGACTTTTTCTTCTTCCTTTGCATGAGCAAATTGTGGATGTCCAGCTACCACACAAATTTCCTTCCCATTTCTGAATATCTTTGCAATTCTCTTTCTTGAGGTTGAATCAGCTGGATCTTTGTAGAGGAGAATAGATCTTGATAGAAGCTTCTTTTCATCAGGCTTGGGTGTCTCATACACAGTATCCATAGGGTTCTTCAAAGATGACTTTGGATAGTTTGCCCTTGGTTTAAGAATTATCTCAGCCTTTTTAGTCTTGATGCATGAAGATTGTCCTTTCTCCAGATAGTTCATGCTCATCTCATTCACATTGATTGGCTTGACATGAGAGTGATGGATGGCTGACTAATCTGGTTCCTTGACTAATTGAAACTTTTTCTGTATTTCCTCATCAATCTTTTTCCAGTTGATCAGAGTCAACTCTTCTTTATCAGCATCTTTCAAATTTGCTGCTGCTGCATTTATAAGATCTATACCATCTGCAACTGGTGGCTTGGAGATAGTAATTGAAGGTACAATTACTTTGCTGATTTGAACTAAAATGTTCTCCCCCTCAGTTGGTCCTTTCTCCCCTTACTTGATTCTCTCTCCCCCTTTTTGTTATCATCAAGTGGAGGAGTTAGGCCTTGTGCTTTAGCCAGTTGCATGAGAAGATTTGTCTGAGTCTGTTGATTTTGAAGAAGTAGAGCCACTGAATTCTCAATAACTTGAACTCTGGTCTCCAGCTTGGCTATCTTCTTGTCAGAATCTGATTCTCTTCTCAACCTTAGTAATAGATCATGCATGGTACCATATGGCATTATTGAATCCAGCTTCTCAGAGTTATATGTCTTTAAGTCAGCTATCTCCTTTTTCAATTCATCCACACTGATATTCTGTCTTGAGTGTTGGATCTTCATTAAATGCAAAGAGTCTAGATGAGCTTTAAGAACAGCCTTGGTACCAGCATCTGAAGCTTCCTGAAGGGCTTGCTGAATAGCTGTTACTTGTTTTACCAAAGACACCTCAAATTGTCCTGGTGTAAATTCCTTTGCCCATGCCCATTCAGGTAAACTTAAAGCAGAACTTGGGCCTTCAGCTCCCCCTAAGTTCATGCTACCATTCAAAGAACTAGAGTCATCATCATCAGAATTTACTCCAAATTCTTCAGATGGCTCTCCAGCTTGAGGAGGCATCCTGTTTACAGCAGCTTTATCTATTTGAAGAGATTCTGTGGTGTGCACTAAGTGCAAAGTCTGCTCTGCCTCCACATTGCCCTGAGCAGCCAACAGTTGATAGGCTGAAACAGGGTGAGTAAAAGTGTCAGCATCCAAGGAAATGTTATCAATTACAGCTTTGTAATGTTGCTGAAATTGTCTTTCCTTTCAGCATCATCCACAATCATTGACTCACTAGCAATGGCTGGTTCCATCCTTATTTCTTCAGTACCTATTTTTCTCTCATGTTCTCTCTTTTGTTGCATCAGGGTCTCACCCTGGCTCCCCACCCTCACACCCTCACCTTCACCTACTAAGGTGGGACTCCTCTCACTCACTTTTGCCAATCCTGAATGAATGGATTGCTAAGATTCACTCTTTTCCTCTCCTTTTTCCTGGGAGCAACCCAGCCTCTCACTCAATGAACTCTCCTCTCTCAG
This sequence comes from Apium graveolens, assembly GCF_009905375.1. Taxonomy (NCBI): domain Eukaryota; kingdom Viridiplantae; phylum Streptophyta; class Magnoliopsida; order Apiales; family Apiaceae; genus Apium; species Apium graveolens. The sequence continues at coordinate 78,946,613 of NC_133648.1, read as the reverse complement.
TCCTAAGAGTGATTGTATTACCACCAAATCTTCTGCACTTGAAATTATTGAAGTTTGAAGTTGTGCAGAGACACTCGACGGATAAGTGATATCCGTCGGGTGAGTGGTAAAGCTATCCGACGGATAACTGCTGTTAAGCTTATCCGTCGGGATACAATCACTACTCGATGGATGAGCAATATCCATCGAGAGAGTGAAAATGAATGAGGTGGGAAGAGAAACTATTGTTGACTCTGTGTTGATTGAAGTTATTTGAGGCACAGATGTCACAATAGAATCAGAAAGAATTGGCAAGTGAGCCAACAAATCATCTAAAAGATGATGCTCACTTGCACTGGATTTTGGCTTCCCCAACAAAGTTAAAGAAGGGGAATCAGGAATTGAAGTGTTTATCATGTCCACTTCCAGTGAGTTGGTTGGTGAGTATTGTGTTTCAGTGGCTTCTATAATGAGAGATTTTGGCTGTGACTCCACATTTATTGGAGCCACATCAATCTGAATTTGAGAAGGTGTAGGGACTGTGTCTTTAGCACCAGTTTGCACTAATTGTGTGCCCTATGCATCCTCAGTTGTTTTGGATTTCTTCTTTCTAGTGTAAGTTTGGTGTGAGCTTGTGTCCCTAACCCTCTTGGCCTGTGCTCTTGGATGAGAGCTTTGTTCAATAGCCACATCCTTTTGGGAGGATGCAGCTAGAAGTGAGCTTCTGTCCTTTTTAAGCACTGCAGTTTGTTGGGAAACTGCAGTGTGGCTAGGCTGGGATTCACTCATCTCTCCAACCTTATCCTTGGGGTTTCTTTGATGTTCACCCCTTCCCTCACCTATCTTACCCTCCTTCACACTCCCCTCTTTGGCTTTGGTAGATTTTTCAACTGGTACCTTTTGAGAGATACCAGAGGGGGTTTTCTTTGATTTGGATTTAGGAATTGCAGTTGTTTTGGCAGTTTTGGCAGGCAACTGTTTGGTCATTTTCACAGTTGCCATAGCTATGCCTGAAGTCAAAGAAATAGAAGAGATTGGAATAGTTGAGGGTATGGATAAACTTACCTTACTTACCTGAGGTGTCAGCATTACAGGAAAATAGAACATTGGCACATCCTTGTGATGGTTGGCTCTGTTCAAGTCTGCAATGATTCTTCTCTCTTGAACCCAACAAGCTAATTTGTTGTTTGGGTTCTCAAGTTCAATCTCTTGACAAAGATGGTTAGCCAAAAGCATAAAAAAATCTAGCATAGTAAATATTCTTTCCTCTTTTGGCTAAGTCACCTAATTTAAAACCTAACTCATACACAACAAGGTCACTGAAATTATAATATTTGTCTGTAACTAGCATGTATAGCATGTTAAGCATGGAAATGTACACAGAATCAAAATTACTGATTTTTCCAGAAAAGACTTTAGTTACTACATCACACAAGTAACTCCATTCCTTCCTAAGACCTAGTCTTCTAATTTCACTTAGTTTTGCAGTAGGAAGTGCATAATGAATGGAATTAAGCATATTGACAATATCAGTGTCAGTGTGTGGTGCAGTTACATTATCATCAGGAATCTTAAAACATGCTTTTATTACATCACTATTGATACAGAAATCATTACCTTTGATGGTCAGAGTGATGGTTTTGTCAGTAGAGTTGTAGATTGCTGTTGTCCACATTTCCTCAACAACTTCACAATAGATTGTAGGTGATTCCAGCATAGCAAAACTTAACTTGCAGTTCTTCACGAAGTCCATTATCTTATGATAGTCTTCAGATTGCCGAATCCCCTTATTGACCAAGGCAGTGAAGTTGTTCTTCTCATAGATGAACCCAGTCTGTGACATGATCTTTACTACGGGTGCCATTGTTAGAGAAGAAAAGCTTGAAGAGAAAGAGGATTTTTGCTTGAGAGAGAATGAAATAACACAGTTGAATTTGAGAATGATAAAAGAAAATGATTAGAATGAAATAGGCTTTTATACTTTGCTCAGACTCAACGGATGAAAATAATAAAGAGAAGTAAATTACCCAATAGAAATTGCCTAAACGACCGTTTTAAAATAAGCTTTAAAAATTCCACCCATTATCCGTCGTGTAATGCTTATAAACTGTAAGTATACTCGATGGATAATGTTCAGGGAATTAACGGTTCAGATTTAGATACTTCGACGGATGAGGATAAAATGTTATCCGTCGAGCTTTAAAATATTCCAGAAAAGTAATTGATTTTTATTTACAATTTGTATATCGACGGATGACTCAACCCAATGGATAATGGTCATCCGTCGAGATACAAATTTTGACTTAGCCAAAATTTCATCCAAGACTAAAAATCAACTAAATTTCTGGCTTCTTTTCAAATTGCAAGAATAATACAGATAAATTCAAGAGTAATTAAGCATACCTAACTCACTTACCAACCTAGAAAAGGTGGATTCATCCAGTGGCTTGGTAAAAATATCTGCAAGTTGCTTCTCACTTAGAACAAAATGTAACTCTACAGTACCATTCATTACATGTTCCCTTATGAAATGGTACTTGATGTCTATATGCTTTGTCCTTGAATGTTGCACTAGATTTTTAGTGATGGCAATTGCACTTGTGTTGTCACAGAAAATAGGAATCCTTTCAACTTGCAAACCATAGTCTAGCAACTACCAGCAGCAATATATTCAGCTTCAGCTGTGGAAGTAGAAACTGAATTTTGCTTTTTACTGAACCAGGACACAAGCTTGTCTCCTAAAAATTGACAGGTTCCTGTTGTGCTTTTTCTATCAATTCTGCAACCTGCATAATCTGCATCTGAATAACCAGTTAGATCAAAACCAGAATTTCTAGGATACCAAATGCCAAGGTTTGGTGTTCCTTTGAGATATCTGAAAATTCTTTTAATAGCTATCAAATGAGACTCTCTAGGATCAGCCTGAAATCTAGCACACAAATATGTAGCAAACATTATATCTGGCCTACTGGCTGTTAAGTACAGAAGTGAGCCAACCATGCCTCTATAACTTGAAATGTCCACAGACTTTTCAGTAGTGTTTAGTTCAAGCTTAGTTGCAGTGGCCATGGGAGTTTTTGCAGATGTGCAATCCATTAGATCAAACTTCTTTAAAAGATCAAAAATATATTTAGTTTGACTAATGAATATTCCATCACTAACTTGCTTAACTTGTAAACCAAGAAAGTAAGTTAGTTCTCCCATCATACTCATTTCATACTTGCTTTGCATCAGTTTGGCAAACTTTTTACAAAGTTTCTCATTTGTAGAGCCAAAAATAATATCATCTACATAAATTTGAACAAGTATGTTAGAGCCATTCACATTTCTGAAAAATAAAGTTTTATCTACAGTACCTCTTGTGAAGTGACTTTCCAAACGGAACTTTAATAAAGTGTCATACCAAGCTCTAGGTGCTTGCTTCAGTCCATAAAGTGCTTTCAGTAGATAATAGACATACTCTGGGAAATTTGGATCTTCAAAGCCAGGAGGTTGACTTACATACACTTCTTCCTCCAAATCTCCATTCAGAAAGGCACTTTTGACATCCATTTGATAGAATTTGAAATTGGCATGGGCTGCATAGGCTAAGAAGATTCCGATGGCTTCAAGTCTTGCAACAGGAGCAAATGTTTCATCAAAATCTATCCCTTCTTGCTGACAATAGCCTTTAGCAGCCAATCTTGCTTTGTTCCTTACTACTATGCCATTTTCATCCATCTTGTTTCTGAATACCCATTTGGTGTCTATTGGATTCTTTCCTTTAGGCTTGGGTACCAGCTTCCATACTTTATTCCTTTCAAATTGGTTTAGCTCCTCTTGCATAGCTAAAATCCAATCAGGATCTAATAAGGCTTCTTCTACCTTCTTTGGTTCTTTCTTAGACAGGAAGCTGCTATATAGACATTCTTCTTGAGTTGCTCTCCTGGTTTGAACTCTGGAAGAAACATCACCAATAATCAGTTCAAAGGGGTGATCTTTTGTCCATTTTCTTGGTTGAGGTAGATTAGCCCTAGATGAAGAGACCTCAATGTTGTCTTGATGTGTGATTGAGTTTTAATTGCTAGAAACTCCCCCTGAGTTTGTGGATCTTTGATTTGAGATTGGGGTGCTTTCTATGGGTGATCTGCCCTGACTTCCTGCTCCTTTTGATAACCCGACGGATGGTAAATTTTGAGTATCGACGGATGAGGCAGGTTGTCTTCCGACGGATAATACAGATTGCCTTCCGACGGATGAAGCATTATGTAACTCGACGGATGTTAAGTTTTGTGCTTCATTTGTAGTAGATTTGTCTGCATTATCCTTAGATACTTTTTCTTGATCACTCTCATCATCACTTTCATCACTGACCATCTCAACATTGTCGAATTTGAGGCTCTCATGGTAATCTCCATCTTTTAGTCCTTCAATCTTTTTATCATCAAACACAACATGTATAGATTCAACAACAATGTTGGTTCTTAGATTGTAGACTCTATATGCTTTACCAACAGCATATCCAACAAAAATTCCTTCATCTGCTTTAGCATCAAACTTCCCATTTTGATCAGTTTGATTTCTCAAAATATAGCATTTACAGCCAAAGACATGAAGAAAGTTCAGAGTTGGCTTCTTGTTTTTGAACAATTGATAAGGTGTCTTGCATTTTGCTTGATTAATTAGAGAGATGTTCTGAGTGTAGCATGCAGTGTTGACAACTTCAGCCCAGAAATATGTTGGTAATTTTGATTCTTCAAGCATTGTCCTTGCAGCTTCAATAAGAGATCTATTCTTTCTTTCCACTACTCCATTCGGTTGTGGAGTCCTTGCTGCTGAAAACTCATGCAAGATCCCATTTTCCTCACAGAATGCTCTCATGACATAGTTCTTGAACTCAGTTCCATTGTCACTCCTGATTCTTCTAACTTTGAAATCAGGATGATTGTTAACTTGCCTTATGTGATTGATGATGATTTCACTAGCTTCATCTTTGGACTTTAGGAAATAGGTCCAAGAGAACTTTGAGAAATCATCTACAATTACTAGGCAAAATCTTTTCTTTGAGATTGACAATACATTGACTGGTCCAAACAAATCCATGTGAAGCAGTTGCAGAGGTTCTTCAATTGCTGAATCAAGTTTCTTCCTGAAAGATGCTTTAATTTGCTTCCCTTTTTGGCAGGCATCACACAGTCCATCCTTTGTAAACTCTACCAGAGGAATGCCTCTAACCAGCTCTTTCTTTACCAGCTCATTCATGGTCTTGAAGTTCAAATGGGATAGCTTCTTGTGCCATAGCCAACTTTCATCTTGACTTGCTTTACTGAGAAGACAAGTTACAGATTCTGCTTTAGTTGAGTTGAAGTCAGCTAGATACACATTTCCTCTTCTCACACCAGTGAGAACCACTTTGTTGTTTTGATTATTAATCACAACACAGGTTTCTTTGTTGAAGGTTACTGAGTTGCCTTTATCACAAAGCTGGTTGATACTCAACAGATTGTGTTTGAGACCATCCACTAAGGCAACCTCTTCAATGATGACATTGTCCTTTGAAATCAAGCCATATCCCACAGTATAACCTTTGCTGTCATCTCCAAAAGTGATACTTGGGCCAGCTCTCTCTTCAAACTCTGTGAGCAGGGTAGAATCACCAGTCATGTGTCTTGAACAACCACTATCCAAGTACCAAAGATTCCTTCTGTTTCCCTGCACACATCAATATCAAATCAAGTTGATTTTGGTACCCAAGTTTCCTTGGGTCCTGCCTTGTTAACTTTCTTCTTCTGTTTCTTAGGTCTTAACTCATTTGACTTAGGAATTTCAGATTCTTCCTTAGTCATTTGGGTTGGGCCTTTGAAACCACTAGATGCAACAGAATTATTATGCATGTTATGGCTAACAGGAAATGGCATGCTTGGTGCAAACATGTTATTCCAGTAAGGCATGCTAAATGGCATTTGAGGCATATTGTATGCAGCATAATATGGATTAGGTGCAAATGGCATGTTAGCAAACTGTGCATTCATGTTCTGTGTAGGCATAGCATTAACAGGCATAGGAGGCATGGCATTCATGTTAGAGAATTGAGGCTGAATAGACATGGGAGTAGGCATGGCAGATTTGTAATTATCAGACAAATGATTTACACTACCACATTTGACACAGATTTTTCTAGGAGCATATTTGTCAGGTGTGTAGTTATTATGTTTGTTAATCCCTACTTTACCATTCCTATTGTTTTTCCTTTTAGTCTCTGTTTTTACCTCTATCTTCTCAAGTCTATCACTCAACTGTTTGACAGTCATGTGACCAACATTAGCCTTCTTCCCTTTCTTGGCTTGACTTGACTCCCCTGAAATAAAGTTCTTGGAAATAGACCCATACTTTTCATTTAGCTTGGTTAATTTGGCTTTGCTAATGGGTTTGCTCACAGCCGACGGATTAGGATGTTTATCATTCGACGGATAACACATTTTGTTATCCGACGGATAGTCCTCATCATCCATCGAGACATCTGTCAGCAATCCATCTACCAAAATAAGTTCTAGTTTCTCCTTATTCTTTTTCCATGCTTCATCACAAAAGGACTCAATTCCTTAAACCTTGGTGATTTGAGCATGAACATCTCTGGATGTTTTCCATGCTTTAATCACCTCCTGTTCACGATCAAGCTGCTTCTTTAAAATTTCTTCCTTTTTCAAGGACTCAGTTAATTCCTCCTTAGCAATTCTACACTCAATTTTTAGTTTCTCAAACTTAACAAACTGAGACTCAAGCACATTATTCCTCTCACTCAAAAACATG